>NC_048299.1:21808951-21923724 GCF_013100865.1 Trachemys scripta elegans
CTAAGACCCCCCCCAACTGCCCCCCAGGACCCTACCCCCGACCTGTACCCTGACTGCCCAAAACTTTCTCCACTCCCCCCAAAAAGCCCCCCCCCCGTTTCTTGACTGCCACCTCCAGAACCTTCCTGCCCCCTGACCTCCTTACCCTGCTGCTCAGAACAGAGTGTTGGGCTCTGTGCAGCCGAGCCGGACACGTGGCTGAGCTCCCCAGCACAACAAAACCCAGTCCCTGGCCCTGCACAACAAAACCCGGTCCCTGGCCCTGCACAGTGCTGCCGGACTGGGCTGCAAGGGAGCTGCCGGCTCAGAATGCAGGGCGGATCTGGCTCCTCTACAGCTGCTCCAGAGTCCAGCCCGGGACTTCCCTGCAGCCCTCCCAGCCGCTCGCTCTGCTCTGCCGGGGGGAAATCCCGGACATTGTGAGTGCTTTACAAATTCCCCCCGGACGCTATTTTTAGCACAAAAAGGAGGACATGTCCGGGTAAATCCGGACGAATGGTAACCCTAATATTAAATAGCATGCAACCCAGGTCTGTAGTAAACTATCTGTGACCTGTGACATGCTGTACTTGGCCTGTGACTGGAAAAGGGACTTTATTTCCACTAATTCTGTCTGACAAATTTTAGTGCACATTTTAAAAAAGGTGAATGAAATTAGCACCAGTGACTGACTTGCTTCCAAATGACTGACTATTCTCTGCTCACTGAATGTTTTCTCAAGATATGCAAAAATGTATTTTGAACAGCATTATTTTAAATACAAAGATCAGAGATCAATGCCCTATAAGTACCAAGTTACATGTAAATGTTCTTCTGTGTATTAGTGAATGGCCTTGATTTTAACTCAAATGTCATCAGCTGTTAACTGCTTTTTCTATTGCATCTACTGACTTTAGCTTACAAAGCAATAGTGAGGAATATAACCTTATATAACAGCTATTTAAGAAATATATTGCAAGTTGTTAACATCATTATAAAATATATATATGGAATGCATAAAACTGGAGATAGTCTCCATGCCCTTTCCTAGCTCTCCTTAACCTCTTCTTCCTCCTTTCCAGTCTTTATTGCTTCTTGGTTTTAATTTAATTGTAGTGCTAAGTGCTGATAATGCATCCTGTGTGGTAGTAGCTGCTTTGCAGATAGAGGGCAATTGTTTCTTTAGCTATAGCTGACAAATGTCTTTGATGTTTCTTTTATTACTTTGAGTTGACTCTATCAAAACCTTTTATTTAAAAATATTTAAAAGCTGAAGCAACTAATTTAAGAAAGACAGAAGGCATTCTTAAGCACAGGTTGAATTTATTCTTCTAAAACTAACCTATTATATATAAAACCCTGGAAGATACAGCTGTAAGCAAACCCAACAACTTCAGGGACTGGGGAGGAACGGGGGAAAGGCAAGTGATATTTGGAACACAGTTTAAAATATTATTTACTATTAGATCAATCTCTTCACAGATTTTCTCTTCAGTGATTGTTGTGCTTTTAAATCAAAGCTGTGTGATGAATGCATTGTACGGTGTATACACGTGTTAAATGTCATGCCACCACAATTATTTGTTACGTTGCATATTGCCATAATACAAATAAATAGTAACTTCCCTGGAAACTATGACAGCTCATGCTAAATATTCACCTATAAATGATATGCAAGAGATACTCCGGCCACTATACTCTTTGTAAGCATAGGGGTGCAGTACTCTTGATGAAACATCAACTGGACTAGGTTACCTTCCATATTTATTTCAGCTCACAGATATGATTGCAAATGGGTTCTCAATTAACATGGCAAGAGAGCAGTCATAAAGTAGAAATGGTGGCATGGCTCTGTGATTCTCATATGCCTTCATAAATCAAACCTGATTCAATAAACCATCAGGTTGATATAGGCCAACAATTAGGCTGTAGGAAATTAAGATTTACCAGCAAGTCACTTCGCCTTTCTGTGCCTTTGGCTATATCTAGACTATGAGCTAGTGATTCCCCTGCTTGTGTACACAATACTCGCTTTCTCTCTCATCAAGCTAGAGCGAGTTTAAATAGCAGTGTAGCCGCAGTAGTATGGGTAGTGGCAGTGGAGGAACGGCTGACCCATGCCAAGTATATACCCACTGGTTTGTACTCAGCATGGCTCAGCCATGCCTCTGGTGCCTTTATAGGTGCTACTGCAGTCACACTGTATTTATGCTTGTGCTAGCTGGATGAGAAATAGCACAAGTATGTGTATGTGAGCAGGAGAATAACACGCCTAGCTTGTAGTGTAGACATAGCCTTAGTCATATCCCTAAAATGGGAACAATGACACTAAGGTTTTTTTGAAAGTCCTACCCTAAGTGAAAGTCACATGGGATTTGTGCTTCTAACACACTTAGGTGCTTTTACAAATCCCACCCATACCCATCTTTGTAAAGGGCTTTGAGGTCAATCGATGAACATTTCCCCATAAATGTTAAATATTATTAGTGCATGTACAAGTAGCTCTGATTTATTTTAATCCCAGAATCAAGCTTTATTTAAATATCTTGCAGTCTTTCCAACCGAACTGTATGCAGTGCTATCCTTGTGCATGACAAACCAAAAGTGAAATAGACTAGTTTACTTCCATTGTCCAAGGTGAGTAACATGCACATAAACCACATTAGCAGTAAATAGCAAATTTGATGTAAAAAAGTTGAATTTAATAACCCAAGCAAGGAGATGTTCCCTTTAATTTAAACAGAAAACTACTTCCACATACAGAATTGGAGGGGCTCTTATATGCAAAACTGTTTCCTAGATCTTCTTTACAATAGACTTTTTCTTAACATTTCCTGCCATTCTATACTGGTGGCGCTCCAGTGTTCTCGTAGATCTATGGAAGGAGTGGTTGTTGCCATTATAATCACTTTGTTTCACATTTTAATTAGACAGAATAATTAAGGTACTGGTGGCTGGGCTACTCTGTTGCTGTCACAAATGGAACTACATTGGGTGCAGCAATGATAGGAAATTATGGAAAAGAGTTTAGCAGAGACACAGCATTTGATTAAGAGAGAATGAACCACCCATGTTCAAACTGTTAGCCTGAAAGCTTAATTGTTGACAACACCTTCTGTCTGTGCTGTGAATAAGCAAATTTCCTGGCAACATGATGAAAATAAATTGGGCAAAAGCACAGCTTAAATGGGATGCAGGTAATTTAGTTATTTTTCTTCCTGGGAGGGTTCCTAGCACACACTCAGCTGTCCACATGTTATCATACATAGAATTGACTGATTGAGCTAATCAAAATAATCTTCAGAAAATTATTCTGGAAAAAACTGTAATGTAAAAAGAAATCATTCAGCTGTTAGCAGTCAGAACCGCTCCTTGAGTAGAAGGCCTGGGAGGGAAGATCAAGGTCACCGCTCCCATTTTATAAGTGAGGGAGACTGAGGCTAAGAAATTAAGTGACTTGCATATGGTCATGGTCTAAATCAGCATGACAGCTGCGGGAAGCTGTGCGGGCCGAGGGATGTGCTGGCCGCCCTTCCTGCAGCCCCCATTGGCCTGGAGCGGCGAACTGCGGCCACTGGGAGCCGCGATCGGCCAAACCTGTGGACGCGGCAGGTAAACAAACCGGCCCGGCCCGCCAGGGGCTTTCCCTGAACAAGCGGCGGCCTGGCTTTGAGAACCACTGGTTAGATCACATTACAACTCTTCCCCTCCTATTCCCACATCTGTACCAGGCAGAAAATGCCCCCAAATGTTTTAGGGAAACTCACTGTGCTCCTTTCCTAATTTAGAAGTACAAGAAGTGTGCTATGGTTTTAATTTGCTAGCCTCAATTTATCAAATAGAATCACAGAATCATAGAATATCAGGGTTGGAAGGGACCTCAGGAGGTCATCTAGTCCAACCCCCTGCTCAAAGCAGGACCAATTCCCAACTAAATCATCCCAGCCAGGGCTTTGTCAAGCCGGGCCTTAAAAACCTCCAAGGAAGGAGATTCCACCACCTCCCTATGTAACCCATTCCAGTGCTTCACCACCCTCCTAGTAAAATAGTGTTTCCTAATATCCAACCTAGACCTCCCACACTGCAACTTGAGACCATTGCTCCTTGTTCTGTCATATAAGGAAAGTGGCATAATACAAAGATTCCCAAACCAGATATTCAACAGTTATAAAACAAATTTAAAATGAAAACAATCCTGTGCACAGAACATCTACACCTCTAATTGATGTTCTGGCAAATACAGCTTGAGGAAACAAAAGTTACGTGGTATAATTGTTTTGTTTTCCCAAGAAAAAGTGACAGCAGCCTTTTTCTGAGACTACCAAACACAACTGAAACACCCCCACTAATCTGTGAACATAAAGAGGGGCATGTTTGGACAGCATCCTTCTGCTTTCAATAGTATTATTAATAACATTTAACACTTTAAATGGTACAAAATCATTAACGCTTTTAATCCCTGCAACACCCCAGATAAGTATTATGGTGAAACTGAGGCTGAGAGAGTTGCTCAAGGCTGCAGAGAGAAAATTTGTCATAGCCTGGATTAGAATTTGTTCATAGACCAGTGCTCCAAATCAATGAGCAATGCTACTTGTCATTAACGGGAAACTGATAAGAAAGTGAAGATCTACAGTTGATTAGCCTTAGGCCTTAATATGGATTCTTTCCGTAGTTTTATTGTATTGATAATCATTTATCTGATGATAATATGGGAGCATTCTGTGGGAGAGACCATCTCAGTTACGGTGTGCTTGTAGTCACAAGTAGTGCAGTTGGGGGGAGCAGCAGCGGCTCAGCTTCCACAACAGAATCCTGAGAGGACCTCAGGCAGGGCCTACTCCACTGTGTTTCTGGGAGTTTGGAATGCTCTCCTCATCTAGACATGTCTGTGGGGGGATGGACAAGCTCCACGGTGCACCAGAGCATAAAGGAGTTAATGAATTATCCTAGAGACAAGAGCAGAAGCCAGCCCCATCCCACATCATCTTCAGCAATTTCACGCCTGGACAGAGGGCATATAAAGGAAAGAAGAAAGCTTCAATGCATGTCCTTCCTGGCCTCAGGGAAGGTAAGTGGTGAACCAACAAGCCAAGAACTAGGAATCCTAGGCTTTTTGTTGACTTACTAATGATTGTATGTCAAACAGCAGGAAAGGGATGAATTCTGACCCCTACAGAGGGCATGTGCACTAACGTCTTAGACTTCTACAGCACCATCTAGAGGGCTGAGCACTGGGATTTGACTGAGTTATATACAGCAAGTCAGTGGCACAGTCAGAACTAGAAGCCCTGTCAGTCTCCTATGCTTTAACCACTTTATTGTACGAAACCCTCTCTGCAGCATCCATCTGGGAGAGGCCAGAGACACACTCGGTTCTTTTCAGTTATTTATAAGAACAGTGATTTTTTTACTTCGTTCTCATTTGGACATGGCTAGTAATAGGTTTCCAAGTGTTGTCTTAGGCCATGTTGCTTTTCCATTAACAATGTTTGTGTACTTTATTGTAGGAGATGCCCAGAGGCCTTCAGGAGAGGGACGCTTATAAACAAATATTCACGTGAAAATATACATTTCTTGTGCTCACCAAAACGAAAGTAAAAGAGGGGCCGGTTTCCTGCTGTGCTGGCCGCTCGCTCTCTAGCTGCTGCTTCCCGGATGTCACAGACCCCAAAGTTGGCAGTGCGGAGCATTCTTCTTGCGGCTCCTTCACTGTGCTGCAGTCTACACCGTACCGCGGCAGCTCCATTCGCTGCTGTAACAAGTTGAAAAAAACTAATTAATTCACGTTTAGTTTTTTTACATTTGTTACAGCAACGAATGGAGCGGCTGCCCCCATGCAGTACAGCACACACACACATACACACAGACACTACGGTACACTCACGGAGCCACATGATCCGTGTTCCGCTCTGCCAACATTGGTGTTAGTAATGTTAGCAAAGCAGCAGCAGGAGGACTGGATGCTGGAACAGAGGGGAACTGCCTTTTGATTTACTTTCCGTTTGGTAGGCGCAGTTGCAAAAAATGCAGATCCCGTCCCTTTCCCACGCCCTGGCTCCCACCAAAAATGTATTGTGAAATTCAATCCCTTTATTATTAATATTTCTAAACCATTCTCCCCTTATAATAGAGAGTTCTAGTACCAAACCTTATAAATGTTTGCAGTTCCCCATGAAAACAGAGTACAATAAACAAATGCGTGACGTATTGGATAATAGGACACCAATGTTCAAGAGGTCTTAACAAGCACCTACAGGAGGCAGCCCCATTTGGAGAAGATTCATCTTCCCGGGTAGGAAGCAGGGACCCTCAGCCATTTAGCTAAGTAAAGGTTGAGAGGAAAAATACCACAATACCTCTTTACCAATTTTGTTTTAAAAGCAACAAAGTGGGAAAAAACAAAACAAACAGAAAACTACAAACACAGCGAAGACCTAAGGCATAAATAATCTCAGTTTTAGCAGGAATATACTGTAATTTTACAATTGTAATGTCCTTAGTGCAACAAAATCATTCATTATAATGCTGAAACAATTTAAAGCCAAATTTCCCTGCCCACTTTTGCAAGCAAAGGGGACTCAGCTCCACTGGATCTAGATGGAGGAATGCAAAAGGAAGCAATGTCATCATTGCAGCATGGTTCCCCTCTTTGTCCAGTCACAGGAAGCCCTGCTGGGTCCACTGCAGGATTTTGGGGGAGAGGGGGAAGAGCCTCTCTCCCCTTCCAAAGGCAGCGGATATCCACTGAGATTTCTGCATCACTAGCATAAAGCAGCACTAGGCCACCTCCTTCACTGATGACAATTTTGTGTAGGCTGCTTAACCAATGGCTAAACAACTTCTGCAAAAACCATACCAGTTGGTGAGGATCCAAAGGCGCATTAGTGAGAGAATAACTCTCTCCAGGGGACCCTCTGCCTTCACCACAGATTGCCAAACTCTAGCTCCCTGAGGAGAGAATTTGAAGGAAACTCTTGGTAGGTTCATCCCAAAGGATTCTCTGCCTTATCTCTTTCCACATTACATGGGTGACAGCTTTGGAGGATATAGTTTGCCCCTGAAATCGAAAGCTCTTTGGAGAACAAGCCGAGAGACAGCAGGACACAACTGACAGTGCTCAGTAAATACTACTAATAAAAATATGAATTATACCAGTTTGCAGAAGGTTTTGGGTAGGTTATGGGGGAGTGAGTAGAGGTGCACAGAGTACACAGGTTTCAGTGAAACAGATTATGAAGTGTTGTATACACTTCAATAGTTTAGAAAAACGCTGAATGCACAGAAGTTTAGGAATCTTGTAGGATTATGGGGTGTTTTGTTTGATCTGTCTAGTTTTATAGCTGTTCCCAACAGCTAGCAAATGTCAAGAGCACCCCCCAAATCATGCTGCACCTTTCTGGAGAGCTGGGATGGCAACAGCTCAGTCTGTAATGCCAAGCTTTCTTTTTTATTTTTGTAGATCTTCTGAACTTTGGGGGCATAGCCAGTAAAGTCCAATGACACAAAAACAATATCTTGCTGTAGTACGTATGTCTGAGCAGATTAAACATAAACCCTAAACTATACCTTATGGTAATTACCCAGAATTTTGTAAAGGAAGACCTGAACTATGACCCATAAGATTAGTGTAGGTAGACACTGATGCCTGAGTGGAGCCCCACTGAGGACTCTGCACAAATACAAAAGTCTTGCATGGATCCTATTACAAGACTGGGGCCTATGTTGATGTACACAAATCCATATTTGACTTCACGATTCAGTGGTCTCACATGAAAAAAAAATCAATGCAGCACTGGAGACGATGATGTGAAATATTTCTTTTCTTATTTTATTTGTAATTTACATATGGAATACTCAAATTAAGAATTAAACTAATGTGTACTAAATACAGTCTGGGTGTCTGTGTATGCCTGTGGGTGAGTCTAGTTTTGATATTTATCGCATCCCTAGGGAAGCCAGGAAAGGGTTAACCCAGGTCTCTAGAAAGGATCATAGGCGCTTGCCAATCTTGTAGGAATCGGGCCCGAGTTGAGCTGTGGGGGATGACTGTTTCTCTTGTCTTCTTCAAACGATACGCAGGCATGACAGACTTAGGCTGGAAGTCCTGCAATGGAGCAAGCCCTAATACTGCTAAGCAGTCTGTGATAAGCCTAACTCCTTTTCCCCACTGTTCGGAGACCTTTGTTTGGCTTAAGTGTTAGAGGGTTATGTCAGTTTTGTAGGTTTTTTTTCTCATTCCTTGGAATAAATAATGGCTACCCAAAGAGCCATGGCTAGTTTGATTTCCTGGCCATGTATGTCTGGGCATCCCACAGTAATAAATGTATAAAATGTAAACACATCCAGGCAGACATATATATGTATACACAAAAGGATGATGGGAGCTCTGTATGTACAATGCATAACAAACAGGTTTGCTTCTGCCACAGATACTCTTTCCAATATACAGATTTTTATTCTGGTAGCTATCAATGGACTTGACAACTTCATACACTGCTGGCACAGCTATACATACCCGGAGGTTGTGGCAGGTATGCCCCAATTAATTTTGATCTCTTCTTTTCATATCCCTTCTGTGTGATGTCACCTGCCAAGAAAAGAAAAGGAAAATCAATAAGACTTGAAAAAAGACACAATCTAGCTTCTTAACGGAAGTACCATATGCTTCACCACCACTGCACTCTCTGTTTCTCTTGACAATTATAATGAACAAATGAAAACACAGTATGATCCTTCATTCTGGTATGATCATTCTACCCAGAAAGAACTAATTTATACCATTTTGGCAAGTAAACAGCTGATTTATTCCAGCAGTGGAGTCCAGAAGCACAGTGTTTCAATCTCATTTTGATATGCTGTCACACAAGGCTTTCAAAAACTACATAGGCCTTCATTAAGTTAATCAACAATGGATTATATAGAATACTTGGGCCTATAATGGCTAGCAAAACTCATTACAGATTAGCATTTTCTGTCATTAATGAGATTTTTCTAATCAAGCATGTAGGCCACAAAAGATTTCAATGCTGCTGCTACACTGCTGCTGTAATGTAAACATTTGGCTTAGCTCCTAAGCGCCACTTTAAGAAAAACAATGCAGCAAACCCACCAAACATCTACTGTCAAATAGTGTCTCTGCCTAACACTGCATAAAAAGCATCTTGAAACTTCCAGACTCAATTGTCCAAGGGGTTGAATACTCCATAAGACCACTTAATTGATATGTCTATTTACTGTATTTGTATTTTCCTCAGATGACAATTTTTAAAAGATAAGGATTTAAAAGCTTTTCCACAAAGGTGTTCCACAAAGAAATGGCAGATAAGGGGAGGCTGCAGGAGAGCATATGTTTTCTGTCTAGTTAAAAGTGGAGCGGGGTCTGAACACTGAAGGCTGAATACAATTCTAGACCCATCTCTATTTACTGTTCAAAATATATAGTTAAATATAATTAAAATATTGAATTAAAGATCATTAAAATCTGCTTTTTGTCTTTTTACAAACATAGATTTATTTAATAATTTCAGTGTGGCTAATCCTCCAAGAGTTCAAAAATGAGACTGGCTTAAAAAAATCAAAAGATTTTAAGAATAACGAATTTGGCGGGGGGTGGCGCTCTTGCTTTCTATTTTATGAATCTTTGGGGTACACCTGGGCTTGTTTTAAAACTTTGCTCTGTAACCATAAGGGCTAGAAACTTACTTTATACATAAAAATAACAACCCTGAGATTCCCACATAATCACAGGATTCCAGGAGCTGAGGCTTTAAACAGAATACCTAATATTGTGAAACACACAATAAAGCAGAGAGTAACTGTGACCCAAAAATTCTTTAATGCCAACTGGCAAGGACATACAGAGGGGTTACAGGTCTCTTATGGGCCTGGTATGTATATTCTAGCTCAGAGTGACATGTGAGGTCTTGACTACAAGATTGTGTCACTCTAGGCATCAAATAATTTGTTCTTAAAGTCTGTAGGTACTGATCACCAGCAAAGGTGAAAAACAGGTTTTCCGTTAGACAAGATACGTTTATTCATCTGTCTGTAAACTGAGTATTGTTTCATGCATACTGTAGGGTTACCATATTTCCTCATTAAAAAAAGAGGACACTCCACGGGGCCTTGGCCCTGACCCTTCCCTGCCCCAACTCCGCCCCTTCCCCAAAGTCCCCGCCCCAACTCCGCCCCCTCCCCTGAGTACCCCGCATTCCCCCTCCTCCCTCCCAACTACGAAACAGCTGCCCGGCAAACAGTGAAGCTGGTAGTGCTCGGTCAGCTCTGCTCTTCAGCTACACAGAGCTGAGGTTTCTGGGGGGAGCAGCAGCAGCCGCCGCAGGGGAATCCGCCTGCAGCTCGCAGCCTGCCAGAGCCGCAAGGTAAGCAGGGGACTGGGGCAGGGATGCCGGCAAAGCTATTTTCCCGGACGTGTTCGGCTTTTTGGCAATTCCCCCCGGACGGGGATTTGAGGACCAAAAAGCCAGACATGTCCAGGAAAAACCGGCTGTATGGTAACCCTACCTAACCCCAACCCTGGCCCCCCCCCCCCCCCCACCCCCCCCCCCCCCGAACTCCCGACCCATCCAACCCTCCCCCTGCTCTCTCTCTTGACTGCCCCCTCCAGAACCTCACTGCCCCTTCTCCGACGTCCTGGCCCCCTTACTGTGCCACTCAGAACAGTGTGTCGGGCTCCACACACAGCCCGACATGCTGCTGCGCTCCCCCACGGAGAGCGCAGAGTGCTGCGGAGCGGCGCGCTGGGCAGGGGGAGGAGCTCCAGATTGCCGGAGGCCCGTTGCGAATGGCCGGCCGGCTGCGAATGCAGGGAGAGGGAGGGAGGGAGGGAGAGAGAGGAGGGGAGTGATCTCAGCTGCAGGGGAGAGGAGTGGGAAGTGGAGGAGGGGCTCTCTCTGGCTGCTGGAGCCCAGTGCAAGTGGCACTGTCTGGCCGGCTGCCCTGTCAGCCGCGCGCGCTCTGCATGGGGGGGAAGTCTGGACATTTACAAATTCCCCCCCAGACGCTATTTTTAACTCAGAAAAACCGGACATGTCCGGGGAAATCCGGACGAATGGTAACCCTCGCATAATGGTTGTCATATCATCAGCCTGAACCAAATGCAAATGAAGGACTGTAAAAACTTCAGAGAGGAACTAAGAGAGAGAGAAACTGCAGGGAAGGAAGAACCTTATCTGGAGGGGCGCTTTAAAGGTTTGGTAGATAATAATTGGAGGGGGGAGCAGAGAAGATACCCAGGCAGCTTCCACTGATGAAGTAAAAAGAGAGATTTTGCTTCATGAAAACGGGATCTCAGATGGCCCTGGTTGAAAATGCTGAAGAGAACTTTGGATGAAATAAAACGTTTTCAGACAGGAGCTAAAAAAAAAAAAAAATAATGGAAGACATATCCTATCCCCTAGAATGGACCTTGAAAGGTCATCGAGTCCAGCCCCCTGCCTTCACTAGCAGGACCAAGTACTGATTTTGCCCCGGATCCCTAAGTGGCCCTCTCAAGGATTAAACACACAACCCTGGGTTTAGCAGGCCAATGCTCAAACCACTGAGCTATCCCTCCCCCCATCTGATGAAGTGGGTTTTAGCCCATGAAAACTTATGCCCAAATAAATGTGTTAGTCTCTAAGGTGCCATGAGGACTCCTCGTTGATTTTGCTGATACAGACTAACACGACTACCACTCTGAAATCAGACAGGAGGTGAATCTGTTGGTCAAGTTTAGTCTGTAGAAAGCATGTTATTTTTTTTATATGTAACCATTTGTTTCCAATATTCTTGCTCATTATTACTAGAATCTGGAATCTTTGATAATAAACGTATCCTTGTTTTCACTATAAACCTACCTATGAATTGTGTGTTAAGCAAAGTGCTGGTCCCCAGCTAAGTTCCCTCTAAGCTGTGCGGCCAGGAGAGAGGCACCTCCCTCCCCAGCCCAGGTGCTGCTGCGGGGAGAGAGAAATGGGGAGAGTCCTCTCTCCGTGCCGTAGCCCCAGGCAGCCTGCATCCCAAACCCCGCATCTTTAGCCCTACCCCAGAGCCTGCACCCCAAGCTGGAGCCCTCACCCCCCGCCCCACCCTAACCCTCTGCCCCAGCCCTGAGCCCTCTCCCATACTCCGAACCCCTCGACCCCACCCCCACCACACATCACGTCCATATTGGTGCACATAACAAAATTAATTCCACACATGCGTGGGAAAAATTAGAGGGAACATTGGTCACTACCAAGCGGAATCTTACAAGCTTCCGTGTTCTGTTCCTTTGGGACAGCGGGCTTGGTAATTCTGTGAGTGTTCACTGAATAAGGGGGGCTGGATGCTGCAGGGAACACTTTGAGGATATGAGGTTGGAGTATGCCTGTTGCTACCTGTACAGAGAGAGGGAGGCCTGGAAGGTAATGCTTGTGTTGCCAGAGGCAGGTGGATTCAGGAAGCTGATCCACTGCAGGCACAGGTAAGGATGCCTCATTCGGGCAAGTGGTGGTGAGATGCCACCTGGGATCTCTGGGAAGCGTCACAGTAACAGTATTACTGGAATTGTGAGTTTATCAGGTTGATAGCCCTGGAGAATGTAGCCCACAAAACAGGCAAACCAGGAGCAACAGCAAGTGTACATTTCTCCACAGTGCTCCCCTCATATACTCAACCATAAGTTGGAGAAACGATGATAATTGCTTAAGATCATTTAAACTCTAGCCATTCCACTATGACTGGGTGCTAACCAACACCAGCTGTATGGCTACAGCTTTTGGGACTTGCTCTGAGACCACTAAACTCATTTTGCACAGACCAAACAGCCATCAGATGGTAACAGTTGTCATTAGATGAAAGGTACTTTTTTAGGAAGGGTTCCAATCAGTGACCTATTACCAACTCTCTGAGCCATCCTCTCTCCCCCAAAAAACAAAACAAGGCAAAATAAAAACAAAACTTAAAAAACTCCCCATGAAGTTAATATTTCTGGCTTACATTGAGACTAGTCAGAAATGTGCATTCTGCACAGTAATCATCAGCCTCTCACAGGCTAGTCGAAGAAACCTACTGTGTATATTGCTGCATTAAAATGGTTTGGCTTTAACATTTATTTAGATTTACTAAAGTATAGAATATGAACCAATTTTCTTTTTGAAATTGACAAAAACAGATTAGCTTGTGTTTATGATATTTATTAATATTGAATCCTTAAGCATTCCAGACATCTCTCTCTCTCTCTCAATCTGAGCGCATATTTCTTTTCACTTTGTTTATTATTTTATTACTCCTTTTATGGTAGCACACACAGACCCTAATCAGAATCGGAACTCCACTTCGTTAGGTGCAGTACAGTTAGTTTGTAATTTCATTTTAAAGAAGAAACTGCAGACAACAGGTTAGTTAAAATACTGATTCGTCTTCTACACATATGGTACATATACATGCATATTGGTATTGCAGGCTTCACATGCTGGACATTGTTCTTGTAGTCTTTGCAACAGTACAGCCTTCTTATGCCACTTACTGTACCTATACTGGCCCTTACCTCAGACAGGCTTTAAAAAAATACTTATATAATTTCTATTGTCACAGAACAAAAGTCTGAAAACATTTGTATTTGCAGAATAAATTAGTAAAAGAAATAAAGACGACAAATAGTCTCTTTGATGCCAAAATCAGAAAGAAAAACATCAGCTGTTATCCACTGGCTATCACATGTTTTCTTTCACACTTTTTCTTGTACTTCTCCCCTTAGACTCACACTTCTGAAATACACTAAAGAGAAGAAAATATTTTGGGTTGAAGATGACCAGTGAAAAAAACAAAACAATTTTTTTTGTGGTGGGAATTAAATACAAAAGTCTTTGGTGCCCTGCAATTAATAGCAAGATTCTATTTTACACCCATCATTAATTTTTGATAATAATGAGCACACAGAAAATCATCATTGCCCTGGCAACCAAATCTCAAAAATATGTGAAAGCGAAAAACAAAAACGTTAACTATGCACTGTAGATATCAGTATTATAGCTATAAAGTGGATGGAAGTCAGATGTGCCATATGGTGTGGGCAGAAACAATTTATCAGGATTAAATTTTAATATTGTTTAAGGTAGACGGACTTCAGAACATAAACACTAACTGACCAACCATTAATTTTATGAATGAAACTGGTCAAAAGCTAACTGAACTCTCACTGTGCTTTTATCACAACTCTTACTTATTTTTTCAACTCAAAATTAATTACTGCATGTCATGTACATAATACCCCCTAGCTGGTAGTTGGGCTCACCTAGCCCATGATCTTTTCCCATAGTAAGATAGAGAAACTGAATCTCATCACCTGGAAAACATCAGCTGGACTACGTTTTCTTTCAAAAAAGAATACGAGTACCATGTTGTCCTCCCTTTTTTTAATTAACTCCTTTCATCTTAAAGGATCAGTGACATAAAGGGCATGTCAGAACTTTGACCTACCAACTGTGCATACAGTATGCTCAGACAAACCCAATTCCCAGTGAGACCAGGATTTCACGCATCATGTATCTTTGCTCCTTTCAGTGAGCAGGCACTATAAGGAAATTACTTATTTGCTATGTGAGTGCTTCAGAAAGCAACATTCCTAAAGATTTCAACCTCCTGCATATGTGCATGAATAAACCAAAGCAAGACAGTGAACAAAATCACACTGGAAATGGCAGAGAACTAGAGACTTGGATTTGTTTATGCAGCCTCACCCAAGAATAGAGCTGGTCAAAGGACTAGAAAAAAGTTTAGTGAAAAAAAATCATTGAAATACTCTTATAGTTCTTTTTTGGTCAAAGTTTGAAATTGACAAAAACAAAAATGGATGAAAAATTGAATTTGGAAAATGCCAACCAATTCTGCCCAGGAATAGTTCTGGTGTTAATATTCTGAAATGATCTATTGGGGCCATTCCAGACAGAGTGGAAAAATTGCTAGTTGTGGGATCAAAGGGACAGTATAAATGAAATGTAATCACTGTTTCAAAGGAGAGTGTGTGATTCAGTAGGATGGGTCACAGGATGGGGAATCTGGAGACCTGTGCTCTATTCACTATCTGGTCCTGGCCAATTTACTTAACTTTTCTGTGCTGTACATTTCCTTATCTTTCAAAATGGGGGGTGTTAATGCTAACCTACTTTGACATCTATGGATAAAATGTACTCTGAGTGCTAAATATTATTATTACTATATTTATTATTATTATCCTATTAATATCTGGTGAGGTTTAAGTTTGGTGAAGTTTAAGTTAATTTTAAGTACATTTGACAGTATCCTAAAGTGACCTTCTATTTTTTCTCGTTTGAATTCCACCCTACATACTCCTCAGAGATTTACATTTATGTCTTCTCCTTCCTCCATCAATTTTGCTTTTCTGTCCCTTAACAATGATCACTGGGGGGTCCAATTCAGAGATGGCATATAAGTTAAATGTCAGGAAGCAGGTGTCAGTAGGCATCAGGGAATTTTAAGGGTACCTAGGGTAATCCATGAAGATTGATGTTGTAAATTATATGCTGAAGAGTTGGAAGAAAAGCATGTCTAAGTTAAAGTAGCTCCCATCAACTCACTCCTTCTAGCCCCTTGGCAAGTAAGGTGCACCAGCTTACAGGTCACATTTGTGTTTGACCACAGAAGTGCATTTTCCACTTTCATTTTCACTCAAAGTATCTAAACAGCATCTCCCCCCTCCCCTAATGCACTTAGAAGTTTAAGTTTTAACCTAGCCAGTGAATCAGAAATGTTTGTGCCATGGAAGCATGGCTGCCAGTGCTTAACTCAAAGGAAGTGGAGTGTTTCAGGGTAAAGCAGAGATCTCTGCATACAAAGTCTTGTTTCACGCTGCAATATCGGTTGGCTAATCGTAACCAAAAACATGCTATGAATACAGATTTAGGGATTTTTACCATGATACGTGAGGCAAACCTATGTAGATAAAGGATAACAATATTACACAGAAAACAGCCAAATGTCTCCATCTCACTATGTAAAGAATAAAACCAAATCTCCTGTGTGCCCATACTACTCCTCATAGACTCAATAGGACAGAGGCAGAAATTTAGAGATGAGATTATTATGTAGAAACTAGAATGTACATGACACTGGCAGTAGCTCATATTTTCACGCTAAGGTAGACACTGTTGAGTTTTCTGACTCACACACTAAAAAGAAGGTCCAAAATTAACACAGGTGCCTAAAGTTAGACTCCTAAATCCACACTTAGGCACTTTAAACCAGTGGCTTGACTTTCAGAGGTGCTAAATAACCACAGATCCCCTCACTTGCAGCTGAAGAAGTGAGGTTCTTACCCACGAAAGCTTATGCTCCCAATACTACTATTAGTCTTAAAGGTGCCACAGGACCCTCTGTTGCTTTTCACAGATCCCATAGACTTCCATGAGGGTGGTGGGGAGCTGACCACCTCTGATAAGCCTCATGAGAGCAGCAAGTTTCAGCTCTGTAAAGTGCCAGTGTAGACAGTGCACCAGCGCTGGGAGCCAGTGCTGATAGCTATGCCCCTCGTGGAGGTGGTTTTTTTAGAGCACTTTAGTGTTGCCAGTGCAGTCTAGCCCTAACTCTAGACATTCAAAGATTGAACATTTTGGCCCTACAGTCAAATCGTGCAGGCAACAACGTCAACCACAAAAGACTTCAATAGGAGCAAGATTGGGCCCATGTGCGTCTGAGCCAGTCTTAATGTAACACAGATATTATACTCGTCTACATTAAATTAATGCCTTCAATAAAGTAAGCCATCTTATGCACAGACTTGGTCTTTTAGCATTTGTTCTTTAGACTAACAGTTCTACTGTTGATCTCTCTTCATTCACAGTTGAAGTAACCAATCCTAAGAGTATTAACCTACTTGTCACTAGCACTGATGTTTTAAAGAGCGTACATCAAGGGATACTTTATTTTAAAAACATATACTTCTCCTGGGCTTCAGAAAAATATTTGAATATTTCAGAAACAAACCAAAAAAATCACGTACACCAGCGCTAAATTCTGTCCCCTGTCCTAGCCTGCACAGCACAAGAGATGTAAACCAAAGTACTAAAAGTAAGGAACAAGTAAAACCTTGCTTAGAACACTGAACACCCAATGTAAAATTCAATGACCTCAAAACCAGATTGAAGTTGCTGTTTCTCACTGGACATGCATACTACAAAATGAAGTTTTGGAGACTGGCATTTCAACTGAGTTTAAGGCACTTGTGAACAATCTCAGAAGAGGAAATAATGAAACCAATAGTTTCTCTCGAAGCCAGGTACTAAGCAGTCAGGGCCGGCTCCAGGCACCAGCTAAAGAAGCAGGTGCTTGGGGCGGCCAATACCAAGGGGCGGCACGTCCGGATTTTCGGCAATTCGGCGGCGGGTCCCTCACTCCCTCTCGGAGCGAAACACCTGCTGCCGAATTGCTGCTGAAGAGTGGAGCAGTGCAATCGCGCTGCCGCGGCTTTTTTTTTTTTTTTTTTTTTGCCGCCTGGGGTGGCAGAAAACCTGGAGCCGGCCCTGTAAGCAGCAGAGTCCATGCGTAAGTGTCTTAACTTTCTCCACATTTATTATGTGCTCTAAAGATTCAATTTTCAGTATGACTTGTTTACTGCTGATGACTCAAGTTCAGTATCAGCATCTTGGCAAGAGGGATTTGAATGAAACAAAGCTCCTCATAAAGTGAACTGTGACTCATTTACTTCTCCCACTCATGATGCAGACAGTCTCTCTGTCAGGTCTTCCAAAAATATGTGAAGAGATTTTGTTTTGGATAGAGAAAGTAAAAATGTACTCACATAAATCAGGTTTATTTAATAGCTTAATCTACATTAATGAACTAAAAATATATAACTGAGGAACATAGTTTTCTTTTCTTGTATTATCTATTTAACCTCATTTGTGGTTTAGAAAGCTAATCAAAAACATTATTGGAAGAAAACTGCTGAACTGAACTGTTCAGAAAACTTAATTAGATTTAAATACGATCATTACAAACAATTCAGTAAATTACAATATTGCTCAAGGGCCTTCATGGAAAATAGATTATAGCTCAAAGGTTTCAGTGATAATTTTATCCACATTTTGCTCTCTCTCTCTCTCTCTCTCTCTCTCACACACACACACACACACACACACACACACACACACACACACACACACACACACACACACACACTTTGTTCTTCTAAGTTACATACAAAGAATAAAATTGCTGTATTTCAGTGATAGGTGAAGAGGAGTGTTCCTTTAATATTTGTAGATTGTAATATGTTTTAAGGTTTACAAAAAGTGCTTCATAAACCAACCAACAAAAAGATCTTTGAACAGGTGACACTACTGATGGATTATATTATCCAAACAAACAATATTTTATCTACCAATAAAAGAGGTTGCTTGGGATTTTAAAATTATTTCTGCTCCTTCTTAATGAACTTTTTGTTACTCATTTAAAAATAATAATTTAATGTCTGTTTTACGTATATTACATTTTTGTTTTACATACAGTTTTATATATTTTTAAAGCAGCTAAGTCAATCAATAATCTTTTTAGGCAGAAAAGAACGCCTGATATATTCTTTTTCTCTCCACCCTGAACCACAAAAGCCTTTATGATCAGTTTTCCTACTTACCTTCTGGACTCAAAGATTTCTGCACATTTTTTCAAAATCCAAAATATGCCTGGATCTCATAAAAAGTAGCCTAATTTAGGCCAGTGAAAACAAAAAACTCCATGGAATTCCATATCCCTGACTCAAGTTTTCTCATATTCTGACAATCTTCCTGCAAGTAGAAATTGCCATGGTCAGGGCTGGAAGCCAGCACCTATGGACGTTTTGCTAAAGATGTAAATGCTTTAAGGAAAGAGAAGTGTGTGGTCTACAGGCTTTTCAGAGCTCCCCAAGAATGGAATATTTGTGAAGCACTGCTTTTATGGCCGGGATTACTGTAAAGTAAACAGAGACGAGTTTAATGGTGAAGGTTTCCATTCTCAGTGTTAAAGTTTATTTCATTATTTAAAGCTTTAACGAACACTTTATGTAATGAAAGCAATCATTGCCATTTTTGGAATTTTATGGCCATTAGGACCCTTCATAATGTTGTTTTCCTTCCTTTATAAGGCTTATGGGGCTCCCTGGAAGTGTATATCCACCCTGCAGCTGCTGGAAGCTCATCTTTCATCTCTCCACTAGTTTTTCTGTTGCCCAATGGGCATTTGCCAGTTCTAGTTATGCTCTCTCTGTGACTAGCATATACACAGTGCGGCAGTCGCATCCTGATAAAGATAACAATAAAATGTAATTCTGAAAAATATGTATACAAAGAAGGTAAAAATAGTCTTTATAATGTTATCTAATAGATGTGCTTTAAATTTCAAATTAAAAAATTCTCCCTAAAGCAAGACATTATACCAATAATTCTACTTAGTATTATTTAATATTTATATCACATGCTAGTCAGACATCTCAATCCTATCCTTAGGATTAGGATAGCAACGTGCTAGGTGATCTGCTAAACAGGTTTGTGATTTTCCCCAACCCCTCCAAAAACCTACTGAAAAAATACTGTGAGTAGTGGGGAAGGGGAAAATGCTGGTTTTATGAAACAAAACAGAAACACATTTGACTCCCTTTGTAAGCATGTTTATACCTCAAACCAAAAAACAAACAAAACCCCCGCATTCATGATGTCCAAAGTGAAAAGCTTGTAATATTGTAAGTAAAATCAAGAATGAAGTTGCCTGTTTACCATCTACCTAAGCATATTGTGTCTACCCTTGAACACACGTTTAACTATTAGCTTTTTCAGCATTTCGCCTGTTACAAAGTTTGGACCAAATCAATCTAAATATGCTAAAAACATGCTTGGCTGATGCTGAGATGACTGCAAGTCATTTACAAATTGACAAACTTCTGAATTCAACTGCCCTGTCATCCGTGATTTTACTTCCACAATTTTCTATCATTTTGATGCAATAAAATGTGATGCATGCTCCTTCACAGACAGATTTGGGGTAGAAGTCTGGATCTACTATTTTTAAGCACTGGAAGAGAAGGAATAACCTTAAGTCTTCAGTTCTTCTTGTTCTGGGTTCATCATATGACTTTTATTTGAGAACAGTCATATTAGGAAAGTAAAGGGAAGATTTCACAGATTCTCTGAATCATTTTGTTATTTTGTTTTCATGTGGTTTCAAGTCTTTGTTTGTCTGATCAAGCCACAATTTCAGAGACTGTAACAGTAGTGTCATCAGTATGTCAAGTCAAGTCCCTCCAAAACCTGCTTCAATTGCTTTAGTATATTTAGTGCCTCTCTGTAGACTGCCTTGTGCATAAAAATGTGTCCTATGTTTTAATGGCATGCTTCTTGTGCTCAGAGTAATCACCATACTTATGATAGCTGGGTGCAAATGTAGAAATGAAGTATTCCAAAATTTCACTGGGAAGCTGGCGCATCACTCAACCTTTGTTAAGCAGCCAATTATAAGGCTGGTAGTGGTTGTGGAAGACTGTAGAAGAGCTGTAGGTCATTCTGGAACAGGAACTTAAATTATCATTATGGCCATCTTTGAAGACAATGATTACATAAAAATGTGTCACTTGGAGGATCATCAAACTCAATATCCTGCTTTTCCACTTTAGCAGACAGTTTAATTATGTGACATATTCCATCTTGGAGAATTCAAAAGAAACGCATGTTTTGCATTTGTGAGCTGAGCATGAGTCCCTCCCTCTACTTAATAACTCATGACAATATTTACAATTTTTTTTAGAAAATTTAGCTGATTTCATAACCGAAGTCCATTCAGTTGCATGCTTTCTATCACATCCTTCAATTGTAGTCAATATGAGTCAGAAATTCCTATGTTGATTTTTGATAATCACTAAAGAGCAATTGCTTATTTGCCGTATTGATCAGCAGCTTTCACATTTCCTACAGTAAGAATGAGAAACAACTATGTAGTAAATTCAACACTCTGAAGTCTGATGCCCTGTCAAGTCTCCACAAGTTTATGGATTCTAGTAAACAAGCCTCCTAATACTCATAACTGTACCCACTTCCCTTTCCAAGATCTAATGACAACGGATTCTAATCCATGCCTCTGTGACCAATCAACATAGACTACACCCATTCCCCTTCAGGCTTCTAGATAGTTATAGAACGTTTTTATAATTTCTTAATAGGCCTACTAAGCAAAGACAAAAACAAAAAATATCTTCTCTTTTAGATGTATTAACATTTTCATTCACAGGTTGTAAGTAGAGCCTAATTTAGTTTTAAAAAACCTTTCAAGTACACCTCTACCCTGATAGAACGCGACCAGATATAATACGAATTCGGATATAACGCGGTAAAGCAGCAATCTGGTGGGGCAGGGCTGCACACTCCGGTGGATCAAAGCAAGTTTGATATAACGCAGTTTCACCTATAACGTGGTAAGATTTTTTGGCTCCAGAGGACAGCATTATATCGGGGTAAAGGTGTATAATGTATTGACAGAAACATGTCATTCTTCGTTAAAAAATGAAACAGATAAAAGGAAAAAACTTTCTGGGTTGGAGAGGTTTTTTTCTGAAAAACTTTTGCTTTTTATATTTGCTAAATATATATTATTGTGTTGTCCTTCTCCTACCTCTCAAATAATTCGAAAATAATTCTAAAGTTCTATTAGTCATCAAGATAATATATTTAGTACCATTATATTACCATTAATTCAATATCAACAGCTATCAGCATATCTCTTGGAATTCCTGAATTGCTGAAGTGTACCATATAAATTAAAGCCAGTCACTCTAAGGGAAATATTTTTTTCCTGCTTCCTTTACAGCAAATTATTAATTATATAATATTATAGCTATAGGATTAATTTTAGCAGAATATTATAAAGCAGCACTGGAATGGGGTCCCCTAAATTATTGAGTCCACGAAGAAGAAGGTATGTTGATGCGATGAGGGATAGAATACTGAGGCTGAATCAGAAACTAGATGGGGTAATATACAGGTAAGGGGCTTATTGAAGATACCATGAGTGTGGAGGAGAGTTATTCATAATTTTGCTAGTTATCACTGAAGTGAAACAATAACCTCCATTACACTAAACTGCTCCTTCAGACTACATTTCTCCTGCAAAAGTTTAAAAAGAAAAATCATGCAAACAAAAATTACAAAAATCACACTAGCAAGATTCTGTTCTGTGTAAATCTTCTGTCACTGCAGAAATATGCATCTCAAAACTAGAGATGGACAAAACCTGGTATTAGTAAATCCTCATTGACTTTTATTTTGCAAACCCAACGCAGAGGCGGTTTAAGAACTTAAGAACGGCCATACTGAGTCAGACCAAAGGTCCATCCAGCTCGGTATCCTGTCTTCCGACAGTGGCTAATACCAGGTGCCCCAGAGAGAATGAACAGAACAGGTAATCATCAAATGATCCATCCTCTGTTGCCCATTCCCAGCTTCTGGCAAACAGAGGCTAGGGACACCTTCCTGGCTAATAGTCATTGATGGATCTATCCTCCATGAACTTATCTAGTTCTTTTTTGAACCCTGTTATAGTCTTGGCCTTCACAACATCCTCTGGCAAGGAGTTCCACAGGTTGACTGTGTGTTGTGTGAAAAAATATGTCTTTTTGTTTGTTTTAAACCTGATGCCTATTAATTTCATGTGGTGACTCCTAAATCGTGTGTTATGAGGAGTAAATTACATTTCCTCATTTACTTTCTCCACACCAGTCATGATTTTATAGACCTCTCTCATACCCCCCTTTAGTCGTCTCTTTTCCAAGCTGAAAAGTTCCAGTCTTATTAATCTCTCCTCATATGGCAGCCGTTCCATACCCCTAATAATTTTTGTTGCCCTTTTCTGAACCTTTTCCAATATATCTTACCACAATATATACCACATCTGCAATACAGTATTCAAGATGTGGGCATACCATGGAGTTATATAGAGGCAATATGATATTTTCTATCTTATTATCTATCCCTTTCTTAATGATTCCCAACATTCAGTTTGCTTTTTTGACTGCCGCTGTACACTGAGTGGATATTTTCAGAGAATTATTCCTATGACTCCAAGGTCTCTTTCGTGAGCTATTTTAGACTCCATACATTGAGTGGATATTTTCAGAGAATTATTCCTACGACTCCAAGGTCTCTTTCTTGAGCTATTTTAGACTCCATCATTTTATATGTATAGTTGGGATTATGTTTTCCAATGCGCATTACTTTGAATTTATCAACACTGAATTTCATCTGCCATTTCGTTGCCCAGTCACCCAGTTTTGTGAGATCCTTTTGTAGCTCTTTGTAGGCTGCTTGGGACTTAACTATCTTGAGTAGTTTTGTATCATCTGCAAATTTGTTTACACGTTTTTCCAGATCACTTATGAATATGTTGAAGAGTACTGGTCCCAGAAAACACCCCTGGGGGACACTACTATTTACCTCTCTCCATTCTGAAAACTGACAGTTTATTCCTACCCTTGGTTTTCTATCTTTTAACCAGTTATCAATCCATAAGGGGACCTTCTTTCTTATCTCATGACAGCTTACTTTGCTTAAGAGCCTTTGGTGAAGGACATTGTCAAAAGCTTTCTGAAAATATAATTACACTATATCCACTATATCCCCTTTGTCCACATGCTTGTTGACCTCCTCAAAGAATTCTAATAGATTGAGACATGATTTCCCTTTACAAAAACTATGTTGACTTTTCCCCAACAAATTATGTTCATCTATGTGTCTGACAATTTTTGTTTTTTACTACAGTTTCAAAGTTTAGATCAAAATCTCTTTTCATTTGAACCCCAAAAGCTAGGGAAGGGATATTTAGATGTTTTTTCTAGGTTTGCTTTGTCTCTGATTTGGACTATGCATGATGTTGGAATGCAGAATAGTTGAGAATCTTGCCTATGAAATGAGGCAATTTAATCATACTTTACAACCAACATTTGCAATTTAGCTGAGATTATAAAATACTGTTTGTTGACTTGTGTCCTCCTTCAGTCAGAAATGCAGGGAGTAAACGCTATAATGAATGGCTATATAAAGACATCTACAATACTCTTTGTGACGTTGTGCAGTCTATATGGTTTTATAAAAACATGATAATAAGTGAATATAATGTAACTGGGATAGTTTTATAAGGATTTGATAATAAGTGAATATAATGCAACTGGGATATGCTTCGTGCAAAAGGTCTCTTGTAAGGTATCATTACAAAGCTTATAATCTACTGAGCGTGATCATCCCATTTGTATAAATGTACCACTCTTGTATCTAAAACTAGAATATAAAATATAACTCTGAGGGTGCTGGAGTCCTGAGCTGGCACGGAAAACAGGAGCAGAGGTAGTCTTTGCACATCAGGTGGCAGTTCCCAAGGGGGTTTCTGTGATCCAACCCGTCACACTCTCATTGCACTATATCAGGGGTTCTCAAACTGGGGGTCGGGACCCCTCAGGGGGTCACAAAGTTATTACATGGGGGGTCACGAGCTGTCAGCCTCCACCCCAAACCCCAGCATTTATAATGGTGTTAAATATATTAAAAAGTGTTTTTAATTTATAAGGGGGGGGGTCGCACACAGAGGCTTGCTATGTGAAATGGGTCACCAGTACAAAAGTTTGAGAACCACTGCTGTGTGATAATAAAGTACCTCAGACACTTAATATATCCCAGAAACTTGAAAAATTATGCTTAAAAACAATCACTATTGTCATTTCTGCAGTTGAGACTTCAGCAAATAGGAGTTCCACATCTATAGTAGAATATCCTAAAAACACATTCACGTTGTTTTACCATTTGTTCCGAAAAGACCATAGGCTGCAGAATGAATTAAACACACATCATTACTTTGCTTACTCAACTCCATTCCAAACGTATTAGTAAAAGAATGGGAAGACCAATAGGAGCTCACTGTTCTCCTGTGAAGTAAACAAACTGTTTATAAAGAACTGAAGAGCTACAGCTTTTGCTTTAAGATCTCCTAAAACCAAAAGGTGATCAGGTCCTAAACTCCCATAAGAGCCACAAAACAGTAACTCCAAGAAAAAAACATTAGAGACCTTCAGTGATCTCAATACATGATGAATATGCCTGTCTTCTACAGCTTTCACAACATTTGACAAATCCACTCTCTTTTTGCTGCAGCTCCTCCACAGATTAATAAAAGGTCCATGGCATTATTACAGACCTGATGTGACAGCTTATGCTGCGGTTACTGGACAGCAGCTGTTCTCATTGGAGGCATTACCCTCTGGTGATTCTCAGATATGGAACTTGTGGAAGGCTAACTTTGTGCTCTGTCTGAGGCACAAAGTGCTGCAATAGTTCTGAAAATGAACTATAAACACTTATCTCTCCCATGTTTTGGGATTTATTATTTTTCCCAAATTCCTAATTTCAAATTACTGTAGACGACGATAACACAGATGCTTTATATCTTCCTTCTATCACTTGTGATTTATTTATTTTGCAATTAGATTTTTTTAAAATTCTGTATTGTTTTCTTATCTGTTTTTATTCAGATTTCAAAAATCAATACTAACATCACAGAAGAGGAAACAAACCCGGCTGCAATCTGTTCTAGATTTCTTTCTAACAATCACCATTCTCTTCCAAAAATCCCATGATTAAATTGTGACTGAATTTAAGATTGAAGACACAACACATGTACATGAAAAGGTGAAAATGTTATAGCAAAATAAAAATACAGTAACTTCTCGCTTAACATTGGAGTTATGTTCCTGAAAAATGGGACTTTAAACGAAACGATGTTAAGTGAATCCTATTTCCCCATAAGAATTAATGTAAATAGGCGGGGTTAGGTTCCAGGGAAATTTTTTTCACCAGACAAAAGACTATATATACATAGTGACATACACACACACACACACACACACAGTATAAGTTTTAAAGAAACAATTTAATACTGTACCCAGCGAAGATGATTGTGAAGCTTGGTTGAGGTGGTGGAATCAGAGGGTGGAAAAGGGAGGAATATTTCCCAGGAAATGCTTTAAATGATGAACTAGCTTTTGGCTGAGCCCTCAAGGGTTAACACATTGTTGTTAATGTAGCCTCACACTCTACAAGGCAGCACGAATGGAGGGAGGGGATAGAGCATGGCAGACAGAGACAGAGACACACCCTGTGTGAGAGAGAGAGATTGCCCCTTTAAGTAGGCTGGCCCCACTCTAAGCCTTGGTCTACACTGGGGGAAGAGGGGGGCATCGATCTAAGTTCGGCAACTTCAGCTACGTGAATAATGTAACTGAAGTCGACATACTTAGACCTACTCATCGTGGTGTCTTCACTGCAGTGAGTTGACTGCTGCTGCTCTCCCGTCGACTCTGCCTGCGCCTCTCGCGGCGTTGGAGTACAGAAGTCAACGGGAGAGTGCTAGACTAGACACGATAAATCGACCCCTGCTGGATCGATCGCTGCCTGCCGATCCGGCGGGTAGTATAGACTTACCCTAAGTACACTGCCTTTTTAAGGCAAGTTTAGACTGCAGCTGCTCCCAGGAAGCTCCCTCCGTCCTGAGCCCTGTCGTGTTCTCCCGGGCCCCATGGAGATGGAGTAAGTGGGGTGCAAGAGCAGGGGGGAGGGGGACACCCTGACATTAGCCTCCTTCTCTCCCCCCCTGCACAGCAAGCAGGAGGCTTCCGGGAGCAGCTCCAAGGCAGAGGGCAGGAGCAGTACATGGCAGTGACGGGAGGGACAGCTGAACTGCCAGCAATTGATAGCCTGCTGGGCAGCTGCCGCACAGGGAACTTAGGGAAGCAGGGAGCTGATACGGGGGCTGCCAGTCCACCTTGGTTCCAAGCCCCCACCAGCTAGCTCCAACAGGCTGCTCTTCCTGCACGCAGTGGACAAAGCAGGCAGCTACCAAATGATGTTATAAGGGAGCACTGCACAACTTTAAACAAGCATGTTCCCTAATTGATCAGCAACATAACAACGAAACAACGTTAACCAGGACGACTTTAAGTGAGGAGTTACCATAAAGGATTTTTTCAGATTGCGTCTCTTCCCCTTGTCAATAAATACAAATCACATGGAAAGGAAAGACTGTGCCTTGACACCAATGGTAATAATCTCTATGCATATAGGCGTTTGTCCAGAAGTCATAGCAGATATGATTCCTCACCAGGATAAATCTGCAGCAACTCATTTCTGCTTTAGTCACAAGAAAGGATGGCAGCTTTGACTACATAAAGGTTCTGAGAAATAGTCTATTTGCCTATAATAATACCAGCCATTCTGAATACACACTTCTCTACTCTGAACTTCAAGTGCCACAGGCCAGCTAGCTAGTTAGTACAATGAAACGTTGCTAATTCACATGGATTGGAGGGATATCCATTTTGAATTACTGAATTTTGTGAATCAGCAAGGAACTGAAAAAACAAGGTGGGCTGGAGCGGATGGGACTATCAGCAATGCTGCATTACAAATTAACTGTATTCACTTATTTTTGACAACTGAAGTTTACTGTGCCAGTAAATTGCACAACATTATATTTTGTGAAGTAATGAGAGCTCTCTCTTCATCACTTTATTAAATCTTGGCTGAGAATTCACAACATATCCTAATTTTCTGTAACTATATATGAAATACTGTGATTTTGGCATAATTTAAATGTCACACCCCCACACACAAAACATAAATATTATATGGGGATCAGTTTTCAAACTTGGACACTGAAATTAGGATGTCCAGTCCTGCATTTGTGTGTTCAAATAGCTGTTTGGCACCTATGCACTGATCTCAGTGCCCAAATGCAGAGTTAGGCACCTTAATTTTGACAAGTTTTAATACAAAGTACCTTCTAAAGCCCTAATTCTGCAAGCTGATCTACACAGACAGGTGCTTTTGCTCAAACAGAGCCCTTCCTAGGCACATGTCTCACTCCTGTTTCCTTATTTCCACTCTTCTTCTGAACTTGTTTTTAAAATACCTTGATTTATTAATTCCTTTCTTTTTCAGAATCTTCCCTCCTTCTACATGGACTTTAGTTATCACAATGTCTTTTTAAAGTCAGCCTCTGAAATCTATTTGAGTAATTTCACTCTCCCTTGACTCTCCTTGGCTAGTAATCTGCTAGAAAACATTGTTCTAAATCAAGTTTTGCTTCACATTTGTGGCCAGGCCGTGTCTGATCACTGTGGGAGTGGGTTCAGAATTGAATGCTCTGCAGCAATAGCACTGCATAAAGCCCTGAATTATTTGGTTATTTCACATCCATAAGGCTCATCATCTCTTTGAATTTACCTTGATTTATCAACTGCAAGCTTCAATATCCCTCATCATAATGTTCTCATTGTCTTCCATGTAAGGTCTTGCCCTGCAGTGGCTTGCGTCATACCTTTCCAGCTGCTTCTTCTACTGTAGGTAATTTGTAATAGTTAACTCCCCTGAGTCAACCAGGTCCCTTCAGGGTTCTGATCTGGTGTCACTGCTACTGTATTTTCTCTTTATTCACAATGTGGATAAAAGTATCATTTCTTATAATGATGATGCATACTTGTCTGTTTCTGATTCCTACCCTCAACAGTTTTCACCTATGCTGTCTGTTATCATTTGCTTGTCTGATGATGTGGCATGAATGAGTCTTAAATTTTGTATGTTAAATATTGAAAAGATAACTAAAACATTTTTTTGCCAAAGATGCCTCTATGTTTTCAGTGTCTAGAGGGTAATCATGGCATTGAACCTGGGAGTCCTTTGCAATCAAAGATCACAAGGTGTTGCATTTTTGTGCAGCCAGCAGGACTACTTAAAGTCCCCCATCTGTAAAATGCAGCTAATGGTACTTACCACCTCTGTAAAGCTCTTTGAGATCTCTGGATAAAAAGAACTATGCAAGAGGGAGGTATTAATTTTTACTGTTAAGTGTTTGCAGGATTCAAGCCAATAGTTAGAAACATAGGAATTGTCATACTGGATTTAGTCCAGTATCCTGTCTCTGACATTGGCAAGTAACAGACGCTTCAGAGGAAAGTGTAAAAATCCTGCAACGGCAGATGTGGGATAATCTGCCCTCTCACCCTCTGCCCCTTGGTAGGTCTCAGCCTGGCCTCTAATAGTTAGAGATTGGTTTAAACCCTGAAGCATGAAGTTTTATGCCCTTTCCAAAATTTTAGTTAGTATTAACAAAAATATCTTGAATTATAATAGTTATCCATATAAAATCCATATCCTTTTTTAATCTTGCTAAATTCTTGGCCTCAACAACTTCCTTTGACAAAGAGTCCACTATCTAATTAGGCATTGTGTGAAAAAGTATTTTCTTTTATCAGCTTTGAATTCACCAACTTTTAATTTCATTGAATGTCCCTGTAACAGGGTATTAGACAACAATGTAGGTGAAGTAATATCTTTTATTGGCTCATGGGCTGGAGAGCTGGGGCCTAAACCAGCCCTGATTACATGATGAGCGACATCTGGATTGAATCAGGTAACCCCAGGGTAAAAGGCAGGAAGTTGCATTAAAAGGGGGAAGCTCTGCATGCTCCAGCTATGTCTGTAGACATTGCAAGAAGGCTCCTGCAGGGTCCTGAGTCAGCATGGAAAAAAGCTAAAGAAGCTGGAGAGAGTGGGAGAAAGCTCTCCAGGTAGGGTTGCCCTGGAAAGATCCTGTCCAAGCAGGGGACAGACTGTATAGCGTAGCAGGGATGAAAACTCTGAGTTTCTGTTTTGTGTTAATCAGCAGAAAGACACTGAACTGCTTGGGGCATAGAGGACCGGTATGTAGCAGAAGACTAAATAAATGGTACCTCTTGTGGGGACTGTTTGAGCCACCTTTGAACTGAGAATACTTAGAGGGCCCTGAAGATGGGAAAACAGAGGCAGGGTGCTGCAGAGTACCGTCTGGCCATAACAGGGTGCTCAGGAGGTAACTGGATGGTATTAAAGTCCACTTGTTCTTGTGATGTGAGTCAAGGAGAACAGAAGTCCCTGATCTACTCTCTCTATACCATTCATTATTTTACGGACTTTTATCATGTCCCTTCTCATTGGTTTCCTTTCTAAGACAAACAATCCCAACCTTTTCAAGCTTTCTTCATCTGAGAGTGTTCCCAATCTCTGATCATTCTCATCACTCTTCTCTGAACCTCTATTTCTGCAGTATCCTTTTTGAGATGTGGTGGCCAGTCATGCACACAACGTTCCAATGAGACTTCACCATTGATTTATATAAAGGTATTCTATTTGCTTGTCTTAATCTCCATCCCATTCCTTACGCATCCTACAGTCTTGCTTGATTTTTTGACTATAGTTGCATATTGAGTTGAGGTCTTCACTAAACTATCTACAGTAACTCTCAGGTCTCTTTTCTGGGTTGATTGGCATTCAGTGTTTCTGGGAGCTATCTTTAGCCTAGAGTTTAACATCTGATTATAAACTCCAGGAAACAGGGATTAATAACATTTGCCTGACACAATCCAGCGTGCTGTGTAATATAGTGCAGTAGTTCTCAAACTTTTGTACCCCTTTCTCACAGCAAACCTCTGAGTGCTACCCCCTTATAAATTAAAAACACTTTTTTACATATTTAACACCATTATAAATGCTGGATGCAAAGCGGGGTTTAGAGTGGAGGCTGACAGCTTGCGGCCCCCCATGTAATAACCTCGCGACCCTCTGAGGGGTCCCGACCCCCAGTTTGCGAACCCCTAATATAATGTGTTCAGTGCTTGTGTGAATCTGAGTCTGGAGACTGTTCTTGAGACCAAGTATTTTTATACACCCTGACTCATAAATTCTATAATGGCTTATTTGAAAAATATAACCATGTTAGAACACTTCCTGTGTACGTCATATACATCACAGCAAGTGCATACCTGTCCTATACAGATCTACAATATCTTCTGTAAACTAACTTTACAAAACACTTTTCCCACAGGGCTTATAATGGCAGCAGCACCTCTGTGTCATCATTAAGTTTAAGTGGTTTAATTTTTTTTTTTTTTAAACACTTGATGTTCTTGCAACATCCTCTGCTTTCCTATTCTTCCCAGTCCTCTGATATTGAACAGCAGTAATACGGAAACCCTTTCTGTTTGAGATTCAGGCATGCTGCTATTTCTTCAGTACTTCAGAGTTAGATGCCATGCTACTCCAAAACACTTATCTTATTGAAGCAGGGTACATTGACCATCTTCACATACATTTACATTGACAAGTTTAACATAGTAGCATACAGCTGCAGCTTTTGAGGAATACAAACACATATTTTCCAGAATATAACTGGGGGGAAGCAGGGCCGGCTCCAGGCACCAGCCGACCAAGCATGTGCTTGGGGCGGCACCTTGTAAGGGGCGGCCAATCTTGGGGTTGCGGGGGGCGCTCAGGGTTTTTTGTTGTTGTTGTTTTTGTTTCAGCCGGGCGAAACTCAGGGGGGTGGGCCCTGGGGGGAAGGGAGGAGTAAAAGAAAATATTACAGAATTAAAGGGATTCATTATCAAGAGTGAAGGCATTTCTTCATTCCCTTCCATAATTACTGACAATTAACGTCTGACTTCTTTTTTTTCTAAATATCTCTGTTCCAGAAACATTAAACAACAAGTATGCATGCGGCTTTCATCACACGTCCCTCCCCTTCAAACTTTGCTAAATAGATATAAGTGGCACTCAGACGAGTATATAAAGTTTCAGGTTAAGCACACATCCACTGTCCAAATCCCAGAAAATGAAAATATAAATAAAAGAGAGAGCTGCAAGTCCAAGATGGGAGAAATCATGTCTACTCTCTAGCAGCCATCAATCAGCTTTTGATTTTTAGAAAAGCAAACTCAGGTTGAATAGTTTTCTTTAAAACAAACAAGTAAATTTACCCAAACCTCTATCTAAAGGCAAGGAAAAATACTTATTGGTAGCTTTTTAGACATGGTTACTATCATACAATAGTTTTGAGAAAATACAGCATTACTGTAATCTAATGGTACGTCTTCATTACCCGCCGTATCAGCGGGTAGCGATCGATTTATCAGGGATCGATATATCGCGTTTCATTAAGACACGATATATCAATCCCCGAACGCGCTCCCCGTCGACTCCGGAACTCCACCGGAGTGAGCAGCGGTAGCGGAGTCAACGGGGGAGCCGTAGCTGTCGATCCCACGCCGTGTGGACCCCAGGTAAGTTGATCTAAGATACTTTGACTTCAGCGTTGCGTATCTTAGATCGATTCCTCCCCGCCCCCCAGTGTAGACCAGCCCTAACAACTAGATCAAACAGCACAAATAAGAAAATAAGTGGGGGTAAATTATTGTAGTAGAAGTTCTGTTTGCACATAGCATTTATTAGAACTCTTTATCTGGCTTGGTCTTTACATTGTTATATCTTATTTGAATATTTGTCCTGTTCAAATACTCCTCAGACTCCTTTGCCAAAAAAATCTTTCAGCTATAAGAAATATTTTCTCTTTTATACTTGCAAAATGCTGAAAAGGATGTAAACATATCGATCAGAGGATATTTAAGTTTCATATGGAAACTATTTTCCTTACAATAATGGAGACGACTTCCACTAGACTGACTAAATGGAAAACTCTGGCAAATTCAAGTATACATATGTTACGGGGTGAGCGTGGGCATCTCAGAAACCAACCAACCAACAATGCTTATAACACAACTTTTCACAGTACCACTGTCCAAAATTACTGTTCTAATTGGACAGGGCAGTACTGAAAATGTCGCTTTGCTGATGTGATGACAATCCAGGGTTGACCACATCCCAGAGAAAGTACTTCCAAGAGTAAGGTCAGTATGGCATACCTGTGGCTCTGTTAGGGCCCCTTGAAAATACTATCATATGGGAGTTAGTCAGAGGAACAGCATAAACAAGGATTAAATAGAATGTAATTCTAAATTTTCAAAATACACTTACTACAATTTTTACATTTGGGTTGAGTCTCTCTCAAAAAAAAAATTCTATAAACCCACTACTCCATCAGCACACACACATATGCTGTTCTGTTTAGTATTGAATTAACCCATGATTTTAGACTATGAGTTCTTCACAGCAGGATTTAGAACCGTAGAGCTGGTAGAGACCTCTAGAGGTCATATAGGCCAAACCCCTTCATTGAGGGAGGAATAAGTATACCTAAACCATCCCTGACAGTGTTGGTCTAATCCTGCAGGACCACACTAGATATGTCCTCCCAGGATGATAGCAAACCATTGATAACTATTCTTTTAGTTTGGCCTTTCAGCCAGTTCTGTGCATATACCTTATAGTAGTTTCCTCTAGACCAGGGATTGGCAATCTTTCAGAAGTGGTGTGCCGAGTCTTTATTTATTCACTCTAATTTATTCACTCTAATTTAAGGTTTCGCGTGCCGGTAATACATTTTAAGGTTTTTAGAATGTCTCTTTCTATAAGTCTATAATATATAACTAAACTATTGTTGTATGTAAAGTAAATAAGGTTTTTAAAATGTTTAAGAAGCTTCATTTAAAATTAAATTAAAATGCAGAGCCCCCCGGACCGGTGGCCAGGACCCGGGCAGTGTGAGTGCCACTGAAAATCAGCTCGCGTGCCGCCTTCAGCCTGTGTGCCATAGGTTGCCTACCCCTGCTCTAGACCACATTTCCTCAGTTTGCTTATGCAATGTCAAGCAAAACAAACTGGGATCACCGACTTGTCTACAAGTCACTGAGAGATTCTGATGTCCTCAAGGCTGCCACTAGTGTTCAATTCACCTTGTCCCCACCATCACCACCTTCTACTTTTATTTATTCTCCAACTGACTCCGCACACTACAACCCTGCTGGCCTCTTCAGTACCATGACAGACTGCACCTCCAGTTGTCCTTCCAAATGTATCTGAAGTGTTTATCTTACAGAGAGCCAATGTTGTTTGCTTTAATCTCAGAGTTCATCATGTCATCCTCATGAAGCACCCTTTCCCCATTATCCTCTGACTCCACTGAGGAAACTACACCATCTCTTCAAGAAACTCCCTGAAGCAGCACAGGAACAAATCTACACTGACACACACCTAGAGCCCCGACCCGGGGTATTCTACCTGCTACCCAAAATCCATAAACCTGGGAATCCTGGATGCCACATCATCTCAGGCACTGGCACCCTGACAGCAGGATTGTCTGGCTATGTAGACTCTCTTCTCAGGCCCTATGCTACCAGCACTCCCAGCTATCTTTGAGAACCACTGACTTCCTGTGGAAACTACAATCCTTTGGTGATCTTCCTGAAAATACCATCCTAGCCATAATGGATGTAGAAGCTCTCTATGCCAACATTCCACACAAAGATGGGCTATAAGCCATCAGGAATAGTATCCCCGATAATGTCATGGCAAACCTGGTGGCTGAACTTTGTGACTTTGTCCTCAACCACAACGATTTCAGATTTGGGGACAATTCAAGTCAGCAGCACTGCTATGGATACCACATGGCCCGACAGTATGCCAACATTTTTATGGCTGACTTAGAACAACGCTTCCGCACCTCTCGTCCCCTAACACCCCACTCTACTTGCGCTATATTGATGACATCTTCATCACCTGGACCCATGGGAAAGAGGCCCTTGAGAAATTCCACCAGGATTTCAACAATTTCCACCCAACCATCAACCTCAGCCTGGACCAGTCCACACAAGAGATCCACTTCCTAGACACTACAGTACTAATAAGCGATGGTCACATAACCACCACCCTATACTGGAAACTACTGACCGCTATACTTACCTACATGCCTCCAGCTTTCATCCAGACCACACCACACAATCCATTGTCTACAGCCATGCTCTAAGATACAACCGGATTTGCGCCAATCCCTCAGACAGAGACAAACAGCTACAGCATCTCTATCAAGCATTTTTAAAACTACAATACCCACCTGGTGAAGTGAAGAAACAGATTGACAGAGCCAAAAGGGTACCCAGAAGTCACCTACTACAAGACAGGCCCAACAAAGAAAGTAACAGAACGCTGTCACCTACAGCCCCCAACTAAAACCTCTCCAGCGCATCATCAAGGATCTACAACCTATCCTCACAGACCTTGGGAGACAGGCCAGTCCTCCCAACCTGAAGCAAATACTCACACCACACAACAAAAACACCAACCCAGGAACCAAACCCTGCAACACACCCCAGTGCCAACTCTGTCCACATATCTATTCAAGGGACTCCATCACAGGACCTAACCACATCAGCCACACCATCAGGGGCTCGTTCACCTGCACATCTACCAATGTGATATATGCCATGTGCCAGCAATGCCCCTCTGCCATGTACATTAGCCAAACTGGGCAGTCCCTATGCAAAAGAATAAATGGACACAAATCTGACATCAGGAATTATAACACTCAAAAACCAGTAGGAAAATACTTCCATCTCCCAGGTCACTGAATAACAGACCTAAAAGTGGCAATTCTTCAACAAAAAAACTTCAAAAACAGACTCCAACATGAAATTGCAGAACTGAAATTAATTTGCAAACTGGAAACCATCAAATTAGGCCTGAATAAAGACTGGGAGGGGATGGGTCATTACAAAACCTAATTTCCCCCATACTAATTTCCCCCTACTGTTACTCACATCTTCTTGTCAACTGTTTGAAATGGGCCACTCTCATTACCACCACAAAAGTGATTTTTCCTCCCTTGATATTCTACTGTTAATTGAATTGTCTCATTAGACTGACCTCCCACTTGGTATGGCAACGCCCATCTTTTCATGTGCTGTGTATTTATACCTGCTACTGTATTTTCCACACTATGCATCTGATGAAGTGGGTTCTAGCCCATGAACGCTTATGCCCAAATAAATCTTAGTCTCTAAGGTGCCACAAGGACTCCTCGTTGATTTTGCTGATACAGACTAACACAGCTACCATTCTGAAACCTATCACATTTAGAGTTTTTAGATTTGTAAACCCTGGCAAACCAAACATGTTGGCTTTGGTTCATGAAACCAAGAAAACTCTGGGGGCTTGCAAAACCTTACTTACAAAAGTTCAGTGTAATGCATTAAACACATGGTGCATGGGTTCAGATTTATATAAGCCCAGTGCACGTGTTCAAGGGAAAAATGGAAATTGCATACTGGCTTTTTATAGTTTTTACAAGCAACTATCCTGACCCTCTGCAACTAAAAAAAGGATTTGAAAGCAAAATCTCAGCCCAGTCTTAACTGGTCCTCCATTCTTCTGTGTGCAATTTTGTTCCTGCAGTTATTTGCATCTACAATTTGCACCCACCCAAATGGGTGTCAATATGCCTGAAAATCTGGACATTAATCTCTTCACCAAAGTATTACATTTTGTGATCAGAATAAAAGTTTGTCTATATAAATCCCTCCAACACAATTTATATATACTGTATTTTAGGGCTGCCAATTACACACAGTTAACTCATGCGATTAACCCAAAAAATTAACTGTGATTAAAAAAATTAATCGCGATTCATCGCAGTTTTAATCACACTGTTAAACAATAGAATACCGATTGAAAATTTATTAAATATTTTGGATATTTTGCTACATTTTATATATATTGTAGTCTGTGTTGTAATTGAAATCAAAGTGTATATTATTTTTATTACAAATTATTTGCACTAAAAATAATAAAAAATAGTATTTTTCAATTCACCTCATTCAAGTGCTATAGTGCAATCTCTTTTTCCTGAAAGTAAAACTTACAAATGTAGATTTGTTTTTGTTACATAACTGCACTCAACAGCAAAACAATGTAAAACTTCAGAGCCTACAAGTCCACTCAGTCCTATTTCTTGTTCAGCCAATCGCTAAGACAAACTAGTGTGTTTACATTTACAAGAGATAATGCTTTTTATTTACAATATCACCAGAAAGTGAGAACAGGCCTTTGTCTGGCACTTTTTAGCTGGCATTGCTACAGGTATTTACGTGCCAGATGTGTTAAACATTCGTATGCCCCTTCATGCTTTGGCCACCATTCCAGAGGACATGGTTCCATGCTGATGATGCTCATTAAAAACATAATGTGTTAATTAAATTTGTGACTGAACTCCTTAGGGGAGAACTATATGTCCCCTCCTGTTTTACCCGCATTCTGTTATATATTTCATGTCATAGCAGTCTCGGATGATGACTCAGCACATGTTCATTTTAAGAACACTTTCACTGCAGATTTCACAGAATGCAAAGAAGGTATCAATGTGAGATTTCTAAAGATAGCTACAGCACTCGACACAAGGTTTAAGAATCTGAAGTGGCTTCCAAAATCTAAGAGGGACGAGGTGTGGAGCATGCTTTCAGAAATCTTAAAAGAACAACACTCTAATGCAGAACATACAGAACCCAAACCACCAAAAAAGAAAATCAACCTTCTGCTGGTGGCATCTGACTCAGATAATTAAAATGAACATGTGTGGGTCCACACTGCTTTGGATCGTTATTCAGCAGAACCCACCATCAGCATGGACGCATGTCCCCTGGAATGGTGGTTGAAGCATGAAGGCACATACGAATCTTTAGTGCATCTGGCACATAAATATCTTGTGACGCCGGTTACAACAGTGCCATGCAAACGCCTCTTCTCACTTTCAGGTGACACTGTAAGCAAGAAGCGGGCAGCATTGTCTCCTGCAAATGTAAACAAACTTGTTTGTCTGAGCGACTGGCTGAACAAGCAGTAGGACTGAGTGGACTTACAGGCTCTACAATTTTACATTGCTTTATTTTTGAATGTAGCTTTTTGTACATAATTCTACATTTGTAAGTTCAACTTTCATGATAAAGAGATTGTACTACAGTACTTGTATTCGGTGAATTGTAAAATACTATTTATTTTGTTTTTTTAGTGCAAATGCTTGTAATAAAAATAAATATACTGTACACTTTGTATTCTTTGCTTTAATTGAAATCAATATATTTGAAAATGTAGAAAACATCCAAAAATATTTAAATGAATGGATTTCTATTATTGTTTAACAATGCGATTAAGCACGATTAATTTTTTTAATGGCTTGACAGCCCTACTGTATTTTCTAACCAACTATAATCTATTATAGTATGTTCTTGCTCCAATTCCAAGACAATTGTAGAGATTCCTGAATTCAAAGTGTTATCAAGATATTGAACAGGGGAACTACTGTAATTACCCTCCTGGTTGGTTAACAAAAACAATCTTTCTCCAGCTTGCATTCACCACTTAAGACTCCATGTAAAATTTAAATTAATTTACTAAAGGAGGCTTAAGTTAATTGAAATACTAGATTATGAAATGATATTTCTGTACACTTCACAAACCCACATAAGTAATTAATGCTCACGGGTGCAGACTGCTTTGACATGTTATTCATCACAATTATATCACATAATAAGGAAAACAATGAGGAAGATTAACTCAAATTCCTACCACATTATCCAAATTGGTGGCAAATCACTATTTATATCAGTGGTTCTCAAACTTTTGTACTGGTGACCCCTCACATAGCAAGTCTCTGAATGCGACCCCCCTTATAAATTAAAAACACTTTTAAATATATTTAACACTATTATAAATGCTGGAGGCAAAGTGGGGTTTGGGGTGGAGGCTAACAGCTCGCGACCCCCCATGTAATAACCTTGCAACCCCCTGAGGGGTCCCAGTTTGAGAACCTCTGATTTATATAAATGTCCTTTCAAGTGCTCCATAGAAAATGCAGAACTACTATGAAGAAACACACAAAGAACTGAATATTCTAAGAAGATGCTTAGTTACATCTGTATGGGAAATAAATAAAAACAAAAAATTAGAGGCAGTAATCATTTTAGTATAACCATTGTATAATCGTAGGACTGGAAGGGACCTCGAAAGGTCAACCAGTCCAGTCCCCTGCATTCATAGTAGGACTAAGTATCATCTAGACCGACCATCCCTGACAAGTGTTTGTCTAATGTGCTCTTAAAAATCTCCAATGATGGAGATTCCACAACCTCCCTAGGCAACTGTATGGAGGAGAAAACTCTGTTTGAACTACATTAATCTCATATGGTCTTTCTAGTGGAACTAATACACAAACTATTTCAACCTTTAATATTTGGATGGATTTAATATACGTAAGTCCTCCAAATAAGCACAAGGGTGGGGTTCAGGGGGGACCGGCCCTTGTGTATAGATCACCCATGCACTGCACAAGCTCTGTCCGAGTTCTTCTCTAAGTGTTGCTGGTTTTGCCAGAGTTGATTGTAGTTGGTGACTCCTACTAAATCTTGCAGTTCAGCTCATGACTACCCTGACAACAATGGAACTATACCATATGGTTTATGGCTCAACACATCCACCTGGCTGCAGTCTGGTCTCATACTGGTGCTTGGGGGTGATTACTACTAAATTTGAGGTCAGAATGAAGGACCTGTTTTACTATTCACTGTGAGAGGCAAATAAAACTAGCATGTTTCCAGATGTCTCTATCTCAAGTACATAGAGGGCCCCACCACCATAGTATCTGAGCATCTCACAAATGCATTTACCCACAATACCCATGAGATAGGAAAGTACTGTCATCTCCACTTTACAAATAAGGAACTCAGGCACAGAGAAGCTAAGTGACTTGCCTAAGTTCAAACTGGAAGGCTGTAGCAGAGCAGGGAACTGAACCTAGGTCTTCCAAGTCCTGGCCTTGTGCCCTAACTGTTGAACCATCTTTCCTCAGAAAGAGAATACTGTCCAGTCAACAAGTCACACTACCAAGGGACCTTTAGAACATAATGATTTTTTTATCCCCCTTCATTGATAAAGTGGACACTAATTATCTTCTTCCCCAGTTCCATCTTCACAGGTCATTGTGCTATACTGATAGCCTGCTCCACAGACAGGGAAAGGTGAAATATACTGAGCCTTGCTTGATTATGGTGATGAGTTTTTGAAGCCTTGTGCCATGGCTGTGGATTATAACTTGGATCCGAATTGAGCTTTCTGCATCAAGGGACAAATGCAGAGTCTTCTCTGCTTAGTATCTGACAAGTATTAATAAGAACAAAAGAACAACTATACTTGTTCAGACCAAAGGTCCATTTAGCGTAGTATCCCGTCTTCCAATAGCCAATGCCCGGCACTTCAGAGGGAAAGAACAGAACGGGTAATCAAGTGATCCATCCCCTGTTGCCCATTCCCAGCTTTTGTCAACAGAGGTGAGGGACACCATCCCTGCCCATCCTGGCTAATAGCCACTGATGGACGTATCCTCCATGAATTTATCTAGTTCTTTTTTGAACCCTGTTATAGTCTTGGCCTTCACAACATCCTCCGGCAAAGAGTTTCGCAGGTTGACTGTGTTGTGTGAAAAAATACTTCATTTGTTTGTTTTAGATCGGCTGCCTATTAATTTGGTGACCTCTAGTTCTTGTGTTCTGAGAAGGAGTAATTTACACTTCCTTATTTACTTTCTCCACACCAGTCATGATTTTATAGACTTCTATCATATCTCCCCCTTAGTCATCCGTTTTCCAAGCTGAAAAATCCCAGTCTTATTAATCTCTCCTCATATGGAAGCTGTTCCATATCCCTAATAATTTTTGTTGCCCTTTTCTGTACCTTTTCCAATTCCAATATATCTTTTTTAAGATGGGATGACCACATCTGCATGCAGTATTCAAGATATGGGTGTACCATGGATTTATATAGAGGCAATATGATATTTTCTGTCTTATTATCTATTTTAGACCCCATCATTTTATATGTATAGTTGGGATTATGTTTTCCAATGTGAATTACTTTGCATGTATCAACACTGAATTTCATCTCCCATTTTGTTGCCTGGTCACCCAGTTTTGTGAGATCTCTTTGTAACTCTTTGCAGGCTACTTTGGACTTAACTATCTTGAGTAGTTTTGTATCACCTGCAAATTTTGCCACCTCACTGTTTACCCCTTTTTCCAGATCATTTATGAATATGTTGAGCAGTACTGGTCCCAGTACAGGCACCTGGGGGACACCTCTATTTACCTCTCTCCATTCTGAAAACTGGCCATTTATTCCTACCCTTTGTTTCCTATTTTTTAACTAGTGGGAGAGGACCTTCCCACTTATCTCATGACAGCTTACTTCGCTTAAGAATCTTCAGTCAGGGACGTTGTCAAAAGCTTTCAGAAAAATCTAAGTACGCTATATCCACTGGATCCCCCTTGTAAACGTGCTTGTTGAACCCTTCAAAGAATTCTAGAAGGTTGGTGAGGCATGATTTCCCTTTACAAAAACCAAGTTGATTCTTCCCCAACAAATTGTGTTCACCTATATGTCTGATAACTCGGTTCTTTACTATAGTTTCAACCAGTATTGCTCAATGTGACTTTGGGGAAACTTTGGCTGCAACCCAACAGTTTGATTCATGTGCTTCCTGGCTGGTGAAAGCTAGTGGCCAGAGACACTGGTCCCACCCTGGCAGGGATGCTTGCCTTTCATCAGGAAGGCAGGGTACTAGCTGTTCTCAAGGGCACTGCTGAAGCCTCTCCACAAGAGGCCATCTCTGATACAGGCAATTTTGCCAAACAGTGACCTGCGACAAAACTCAGAATTTCAGGGGAAAAGGCTGTGGAGAAGCAGTTCTGCTGGTATATAGTGTCTCAGATTTCCTAACACTGCCAAAAACACCCCCCAACACAAACCCAATAAATCCAGTTTTAGGCCTGGGCATGGTATGGAAGCTATTGGTTGCATTCCTTGCTTTCCTCCTGTCAATGGATGAAGATCTGGTTATTGCTTTTGTTCTTCAACTGCTATCCACCAGGAAGACTAGTTAACACTTGTGCAGACCCTGGCAGAGATAGACAGAGTGGCTCCTTTCCTCTGTGAGGGATCTCAGGGGTAGCTTTGGGTACTTGCTTATCTGCTTTGAAAGCTCTCCCATGTGGGTTCTTTTGTCACCCTTCCTGTTCATTGGGCATGTGAGGTCAGGAGTGTACTGAAATGAGCTACAAGGATACTCGGTATGGCATCTACCTCAAGCTATCAGTCTCCTGGTTTAAAAAGAAGCGGACTGGACAGCAGGACACTATCTGAGGGTTCTCTGTTTTGGAATTCATTCCTTCCCTCCCCTCTTATTCTGAAAATACCCAAACCTTCAGTGCATTATACAAGGCTCATCTATTTTTTCCAGGCTTCTGGGACAGTGGGGTTTCCTGCTGTGTTTGTATGTTTTAAAGATACTGTGTATTATCAGTTAAATCAATGGATGTTTTTTCAGCAAAGCTGGAGGAATAAAATAAATAAATCTAAATCTACATTAATCACCCCTACAGCAAATACATTGTGTTTGCTATTTAGACGAACAGATATGTTTATTTTATACAAGAACACAGTCCTGATGCTACAGGATACTAACTTTAAAAGGCATGGGATTCAAAGCTTGCATGGTTGACACTGCAGGTAATGAGACTTTTTTCCTGACATCTTGTTTCATCTCACCATTCAAGTAAATAATTTAGTGTATGCTTAAAAGAAAATATAAATGTCCCAAAACAGAAAGCTATAGATGACCTACTTATCCTGAGTTTCTAATTTAAAAATGGATATCACTGAAACAATAATGTCCTACATGGAAGTCCTAACAAAATAAAATTTGCAGACTCTATAGAATAAATACTTATTTACTTATTTAAATACTTAGCAAGACATACTAATAATCAACAAAAATCTTTTCATATTTGGTATCTATTATGAAATGTGAAGTTTGCACTAAAAACAAGTTCATTATATAACCTTCTGCCAAGGCGCTTACATCTGCTATAATAAAGTGAATGACAGCTCCAGCCAATTAAATGTCATGGCTATAGTAATTGACGAATGAAAGATTGTGGAATATGTACATGCATACTGAGATATACACATGCTATTTATATTTATATTGATAAGAGATACATAAATGAAGGAGTGATGTGGCACACAGATTTTACCAGCATGAAATTGGCACGGCTACCTTGCTCATAAGTGGGGAAGACGTGAGTGCATTTACGAAGGTCACTGAAACAAAAGCGTTATTAGAATTTTTAGTACTGTTGCCTAGTGAACATGTAGGCTGAGCAGCCAATCACAGGGGCTTTATCATGTAAATATTTATAACAAAAAATAAAAAGAACCTCCCAAGGGATTTTACACAACAGACAGCAAAAAGCTCCACAGTAAATGAATCAATGGTGTCAATCAGAAAATGGTACATTTCAAAGATTTTCTAAATTAAGCATTTAGAATATAGTCTAAAGTCCCAAATTTTCAAGAGACCTCCAGCAGGTATGTTGGCTGAGGTAATAAATTCCAGGTTGACCCATCTCTGGAATCTAGGGAAGAAGGATTACTAGGAAATGCAGTTTTGTAGCAGGCAGGCTCTACTCCTGGACACAAACAAGGCATCCTGGCAAATCAAAATCTGCCCTTTCCCTACCAGAGGAGAGACCTGGAAAGAGGAAAATTGAGCTGCTGGATCTCTCCTGAAATCTAAGGGCAAGTGAATCCGTATTTGCTTGTTTTGTTTTTGGAATGCTTCTGGGGCAGACACCACTGAGAGAGAGGTCTGAATGAATTTCTTTTAATAAATAAAATGGGGCTGAGGGTTAAGTTACACTGACTGTATTGCTCTGAAACAAACCCCTGGCAATGGAAGGAGATTCTTTTGTTGTAGTGTTAAACTTCATGGACATGGATTTGTTTTGGTTTGACGTTCCACAGGCAACATTTCCATGTTAATAATGTACAATATTCATGCATAGTGAGTATGAGCTCAAGTACTGTAGCTGAAACCCCTTGTATGTGCAAATGCCTGTATTAGTATTATATGATCGCTAATAACTTCTAAAAGTTAAGGGCAGAACTGTTTAAAACGGAAAACTGTTTTAAGCCAAACCCATCGTATTATGTTAATATAGCTTGTTGTGTGAATGTTTACAAAGGGCAGACACACTCACTGTTATCTAGGAATGGATATATTGCTCTTACAGTATTTAAATGTCTTACATAATTTCCTGGATTTAAAATAGACACCATTAAAGATAGAAGCATTTAAAAAACACCTGGAAAAAAAGCAGAGGACCTGATAAACTTTGAGTACACAAATAATTTGGGTTCTTTGCAGAATATATAAAACACAGTTTTACTTGGTTTGCTGACCTCTTTTTCAATTGGAAAATATGAAATATAAGCCAAGGAAAAGCGTGGGCAGCTAAAGTGTAATGAGAACTAAAATTTGTGCCAAGATATAAAGTCCAAGAGCCAGTAGTATCTGAACTAAAGACAAAACAAATTATGTCCAACAACAAAATGAAGGCCCAATCCTGGTCCTCATGAAGACAATGATAAAACTCCACAGGCTTGGACAGAAGCAGGATTAGACCCTGAACATTTAAAATAAGGTACATTGCTTATTTGAATGGTTATTGTTTTATCACAGTTTAGTCCAGGAGTGTGTGAGGAACACTGTAGACAGCAATAATTATTCTACAGTCACTGATGTATTTCAGTATATTAATGTTTATGGGCAGCCAAAAGAAAGCAAAATATTTGTCCAGTGAGTTCAAAATGGAAAACCACATTTATCAGCCACAGAAGCATGGCTGTAATTTGCAACTCCAAAACAGAACTGTAAGCATTTATATAAATGTAATTATATTGTACTCATTACAAAAATATGCTGAGAAACACAAGACTGGTCCTGAGAGAACTTTACTGTTACTCAGCACCATTTGGGATCAGGCTCGGGCTACCATCCGTCCGTATTTCCCCGGACATGTCCGGCTTTTGCGTCTTTAAATAGCCGTCCGGGAGGAATTGGTAACAAGGTCAAAAGGTCTGGGATTTTTCCTCCTCCCCTCCCTCCCTCCCGTCCATGCAGAGTGCGGCCTCGCTGATTGGGCGGCTGGGCCTGATTGAGCCGCTCCCATTGGCCTCCAGCAGCCAGAGCCCCTCCCCTGCTCCCCCACCCCCCGCCTGGAGTAACAACAAAAACAGTCCCCCTGGCAGCGTGTTATTCCTACACGTGGAACCAGCAGGCATGGGCATGGTAAGGGGAGTCCCGGGGCGCAGTCAGAGAGAAGGAGGAGGGTTGTGGGTCTGGAGTTCTGGGGAGGGGGGGGCTGTCAGGGGATGGGAGGAGTGGTTGGATGGGGCGTGGGAGTGCCGGGGACCTGTCTGGGGGCAGGAGGGTGAATATAGGGTGGGGGTGCGGCGGGTTATATTCTTTTGTGCTGCCCGAGCTCCAGCAATATGCAGGGCCAGGGGCCCTGCTCCAGTAGGGTTACCATATGTCCGGATTTACCCGGACATGTCCGGCTTTTTGGTCCTCAAATCCCCGTCCAGGAGGAATTTCCAAAAAGCAGGACATGTCCGGGAAAATAGGGGGGCATGGTAAGGGGACCACCCCCTTCCCAGGCTCCAACTTTCCGGGGCCAGGCGGCGGCTGTTCGTTCTCCCCAGCAGGGCAGCTGGACTCGGGAGCAGCCGTTGCTGCAGCTCCCACTGCTGCGGGGGGAAGCGCCAAACATGTGGCGCTCTGCGGCTCTGGCGCCCGGGGCGTGAACCCCCTGAGCCCGAGCCTGCTGCAGGGACCCAGCTGGTGCAATCCTGCAGGCGGCCCCGGAGTGGGGGCAGCAGGCCACAGCCCCCCCGTCAATGCTCGGGTCCCACAGGGGAACAAATGGGGCTGGGCTACCGATGCCTCCGCCCCGGGGCTGCTGCGGGATTGCAGCACCAGCTGGGCAGACAGCCCAGATGCGACTGGCCAGGGGCTGGGCACAGTGTGCATGCTGCTGGGTCCCCACAACAGGCCCGGGCTCGGGGGATTCGGACTCGGGCACCAGAGCTGCAGCCACCAAGCGCCATGGCTGCTTCCTCCCCCCGCGGCAGTGGACGCTGCAGCAGCGGCTGCTCCCGAGTCCGGCTGCCCAGGTGGGGAGAACGAACAGCCGCCACCTGGCCCCGCGAGCCGCCCCCCTACTCTCCCTCCAGGTACCGCCCGAGTCCTGCCTGCTCGGGGCCAGGCTGGACTCTCACTCACCCCGGCCCCACGCTCCCCCTGCGTCTCTCGGGCCTCCCTCCAGCGCTTGCAGAGGGAGGAGGAATGTTGGGGGGGGTTGGCTTTTTGTGTTTTTTTTTTTTTTCCCCCCCCCCCTCCCCCCCCCCCCCGGTCACCCTGGGGGCGGAACTGGGGTGGGGAAGGGGCGGAGTTGGGGCAGGGCCGGGGCCCTGTGAAGTGTCCTCTTTTCGCAGGATTGAAATATGGTAACCCTAGATCAGGCGATTGGGGATTTTTGATATTACAAAGACATTTTGATAAAGCAGGCCCTAAAATAAAGTTTTTTAATATACCGATACCTGAGGTTCATTTGTGATGGCACTTTGATAAGCTACACTCCCACTCCATGCCCTCTTTCAATGTGAAAGGCAAGAAGGGAAAGTTATATTTTCAGGTGCTTTCTGCCAGTGACATTTTTGATTTGCAGACATGTTTTTAACTTTATTATCACTCAATAAAAATAACCCTTGTCAAAACAAAAGAGAATAATTAAAATATTTTTAAAAAGTATTTCAAAAAGAGCCTTTTAAAGTTGATTATGTCTGACTACATGTAAGACAAGTATGAGAGCCTTTTTTACTGTTTTAGATCAGACAGTACTGTCCACCTCTCACTGATTCAGAACCTCCGCAGAGCAGGAGATAATTTCAGAACTAAAACAGAGGTCAGCAAATCCTGGCAAACAATTCCACTACTACTCACTCAAAATAAAAAATGACTTTGCTTTGATGTGCATGAGCCCCTTTTTTGTCTGTGCAAAGCAAACATTTAAGCCATTGAGTTCTACTTCCAGGAATGCTTGCAGAACAGGAATTTCAGTTTGCACCCTCAAGCATTCATTCAAGAAATGGTTGTATGTTTTATATAGGATTGGACACACACTGACATGGTAGGGAAACAGGGTCTGCAAAACCCTTGCAGGAGCCCTGGCACACAGGCAATGAAATGAGCCAGGCAAGGCTCTGAATGCACCCTTTGCTGGTCGGACAGCATACATGCACAACATTATTTTGTGAATGTAATACAATTAAATTAAAATGTACTGCACCCAGTCAGTTAACCTTGTAGCAGCCTACCTAGGGGTAGAAGAAAAGGGGGCTTGGAGTTAAGAAAAGGGGGTTCTGTTGAACAAGTTTGCATGGCCAGGTTACAGCCATCCCTTTTAGCAGCTTTCACCCTGAAGTAACTATGGAGTCCCTGACCAACTTAAACCACGCACACACACAGACTAGATGAATTCTATGCTCACAGCACAATGGGCCTCCCTAGCACAGGGAAGTACAATGTGCATCTACTTGCAGCAAAGAGGTTGAATCTGTCCCTTTATACCATCTATGTTTCTATTTTGCTGTGCTAAATAAAAGATTTGAAAAATTCTCTGGAGCTTAAAGTGGGATGACCTCAACAGTTAAGTTAGGGGAGAAAAAGCTAACGCTTCTGCAGAATTTAATTTGCATTTTAAACTAATGTAGCTTTTGTATGCTGAAGTTGACTTTTCACATATGAACTGATGCAGTTTGTTTTTTTGGAATGTGCTGAGAGACCGCTCCAATGCATCTGCTGATCAATGCATCTGACTTTTACCAAGCAGCAAAGTCAAAAGGAAAATAGTCAGCATTGGCAGCTGTGACAATGACCAGGGAAAATGGGTAACATTTTCAAAAGTGCCTGAAATTCCATTTTTGAAAGTGCCATGGGCACTTAAGAGCATAAATCCCATTGACTCAGAATAAGATTTTGGCATCCTATGGCACTTTTAAAAATGGGACTTAAGTGCTTTTGCATTTTTTTCCCCATGTCACTTTCTCTTTGCTGCAACTTTGCAAAGTTCTGAGGAGCAAAAGCAGACACAGAAGCTATTCACAGGGGCAGATGACCTAGGAAGTCTCAGGCAGGCCCCTTATTGCCACTAGAGGCCTGGGGAAGGGGAAGATTAGGAGGAAACCCAAACCCTCCTTCAAAAACTCCTCAAAGAAACTTAAAAGTCAAGGGGGTAGGACGAGACACAGGCCTTTTCCTTGTAGCAGACAGCAGAGGCTCAGGACGAAGCTTCAACTTAATCAGAGGCTAATATGAAACAAACCCCCAAGCAACGTCCAGTTCCTTGGTGGGAATCCCAGCCTCCTCCTGCTTCCCCGCAGCTGAGATGGGATCTGGTCTCCTAAGCCAAGGCACTGACTCTGGATTTCTCTAATACCTTCCTCTCCCTCCCCTCAATTTTCATTTCTTCCTGTTGGCTTGTAGGGGTACTTCTTTGTCTACTAAGGGTATGGTACTTTTTTTCCAGCCTTGGCTAAATATTTAATTATTACTTTTTGCCGCTTGATCTCAAAATAGCTTGCCAAGAGGGATAATCATTATTTTCCCCATTTTGCAGGTAACTGAAGCACAGACAAGTGCGAGACAGCTCCAGTGCATCTGTGGCTGCTCTGACCTTTACCAAGCAGCAAAGTCAAAATGAAAAGACTCAGTCAGCATGGGCAGCTGTGAACATGACATGGGAACATGCCATTTTCAAATGTGCCTAAAGCAAGCAAGTTAGTGAAAAAATTGGCAATAAAAACTGTATTTCCTACCTCACAGCCCTATGCAAATCCACTAGATTACAGTTGCCCCTCTATTGGAATACATTACAGTAGATCATCATCATAATGGAGTAGCAACAGAGCAGTAGCTGTAACTCGGCTCGCATGTGCAACATGCACTGACTACTAGCTCATATAGAAATAAAGTCATGGAAATCTTAGAGACAAAGTCTGAAACCTCTCTGACATCATCTGGTTTCAGGTTTAGTTACAAATTCTAAACTCAGGACAGATTAATCAAAGGTTTGCAAAACCTTTCAGACAGACCTGGACCTAGGGTGACCAGATGTCCCGATTTTATCGGGACTGTCCCAATATTTGCTTGTTTGTCCCGCGTCCCGACCAATGTTAGGTTGGGACACTGGACAACCAAGCAAAGCTCCGGAGCCCGGAAGGCCCCCCCACCCCCTCCTTCCCATTGGCTCCCTCCCCAAATCCCCGCCTCTTCTCCAAGTACGCCATTCCTCCTCCCTCCACAAGCGCTGGAGGGAGGCCCCGGAGATGCAGGGCGAGCGTAAGGCTGGCTGCCCAGCTGGTGCAATCCTGCGGCGGCCCCGGGGCGGAGGCATTGGCAGCCCAGCCCCGCCCCGTTCGTTCCCCTGCGGGACCCGAGCGGGACGAGGGGGTTGGGGCCTGCTGCCCCCACTCCGGGGCCGCCCATGGGATTGCACCAGCTGGACAGCCAGCCCAGACGTGACTGGCCCGGGGCTGGGCGCAGCGTGCGTGCTGATGGGTCCCCGCAACAGGCCCGGGCACCAGAGCCGCAGCCGCCGAGCGCCTGGCCGCTTCCTCCGGCCGCGGCAGTAGGAGCTGCAGCAGCGGCTGCTCCCGAGTCCCGCTGCCCAGGTGGGGAAAACAGCCGCCACCTGGCCCCGCGGGCCGCCCTCCTCCAGGTACCGCCCGACTGAATCCTGCCAGGCCGGACTCTCACTCACCCCGGCCCCGTGCTCCCCCTGCATCTCCGGGGCCTCCCTCCAGCACTTGCAGAGGGAGGAGGAAGGGGGTGTGTGTTTTTTTGCTCTGCCACTGTTTTTTTTGCTCCGCCCCATTCCCCCCCCACCCCCCCGCATCCCGATATTTGACCTGGGTAATCTGGTCACCCTACCTGGACCTAAATTTTTATTTAATCTGGGCTATTTTATGATTTTGCACCAAAACCACCTGAAAGCGTGAGTGTGAATGAGTTTCACTCACAACTCAAAGAGAAATCTAATAGATGTGAGTCCACATAAACTGGGATTGAAGTACCTATTCCCACAACCCGCTGCAAAGTATCCCCCCACTCTAGCATTTCATATTACTCTGATTAGAAGCATGCATTAACCATTACAATACAAAAGTTTCCACAACAGCCACTCTCAGCTCACTGTTGGATGAGAAGTCTCTTCAGCACAGTTCTCATCCGTGAAATACACCAACAGAAAGCAAATTAATTTACAGTATACTAACAAAGAGAATGAACGAAAGATCATTTGTCAATGTCATATCTTAATCCCAAGAGCACCACTTTCATTATAGTCTCTGCTGCTGGAGAAGTGACTTTGACACCTTTTATGCATCCATATCTGCAGTGTAGCATGTATGGCTTCCTCTTGGGTCAGTTACTCAATTGTAGACTATGCAATGGCTGGGACTCTCTGTTATGGTTTGCTGTATAATATAAATATACAAATGCTTATTTGCTATATTCACTTGCTCTCATGAAATCAATTTCTGTACAGTCTATTTTGTATTAATAAGGAAAAAAATAAAGAGCATCTCATTCTTTAGTACTGTTGTTCCTCTACTATAATATTGTCTGTCTTGTCTTTGGGATTTATAAACCTAGTTTGTATAAGCCTAATTACTTGACCTGTACATTGTTTTACAAGTCACAGAGGAAGACAGTCTTTCTGACTTTAAATTCCAAATCTTCGATTTCCTCATTTGGAGATTCTAAAGAACTCAATAACAATGATTATTTTAGTGCATTGCTTATTTTTTTTGCATTGCACTTGAACTATGTGACTTCGTTGTAATACACATTCACATAGCCGGCGATAAGTCAAGGGCCCAACACGGTATGTGCCAAACCAAATAACATTTTGTCCTGGGCCATAGACATATTTGGCCTCCACAATTTTTGCCTCAAAGAATTACTGCAATGCTCATTTAAGATTAGTATTCTTCCATCAACATGTAACTGATTTTTTTTAAATTCATTTCTTCAGCTGTCGAATATATTTCAGCAAGTTCAGCCGTGGTTGAACAGATGTGAAAGGAAATTCCCTTGAATTTCTTGACACCAAAAGTGAAATGCCTTCTACAATTAATGACTTAATCATGCAGTGTACATTCCTTTGCTTTTTCAGGTTAGCATTTCTATACCTGTTCTGTCTCAAATCATTTTTAATGTATGATTCTGATCCTGCAAACATTTTGCACATGATTGACTTTATGCACTGGAGTAGTATAAGTCTATGTGATTACTAACATGCTAAAAGTACACCTCTACCCCGATATAACGCTGTCCTTGGGAGTCAAAAAAATCTTACCGTGTGAAACCGCGTTATATCAAACTTGTTTTGATCCACCAGAGCACACAAACCCTCACCCTCCAGAGCACTGCTTTACCGTGTTATATCCGAATTTGTGTTACATCGGGTCGCGTTATATCGGGGTAGAGGTGTATTTGTAATTTGTGTGTAATTGTTTGCAAGATCAGAGCATTCCTTAATCTTAATTGAGGTGACTGTTATATATTTCACCTGAAAATTAAAATCTTGACTGCCTTTATTAACATCTTTGTGACAAACTATCATAGGAGCCTCTCATTATTCTTATCCTCACCACACAGTGGGCAACCAAAAGCAGAACTTGGCACTTTAAATGTTAGATTTATAAAATTTACCTACAGGTTTCCCATTGAAAATTAAGTCTCATCAAAATGGCCACTCAGCCTCTCTGCTCTCATTTCCCCCTACACTAACGGAAAGTTTGCCCTTAAACTAACGATCTAAAAGCAACAACAACAAAAATCTACATTTCATCATGCTGGCAGCTGCGCATATCCCTTTAGACTAACCTGTTGAAAAAGGACAACAATGTAATGGTTTCCTTACCTGAGGTATGACAATTCTTCATTGCAGTAGGAAAATGCTACTGTATTTGAAAACATGTATGTACATTCCCCCTCAACTTTCTAACCTTTGTCCTATGCTACTGTTTTATTTTTATGAATATTATATTCAGATTTGATTTTTAGCATGTCACTTGTCAATCTGTATTTGCATAGTTTTGCATATGCAAACATTTATTTTTAAATTATATTTACTGTAACTTGTGCATGCCGAATAGTCTCTTTTCATAAGATTGGCCATACTGGGTCAGACCAATGGTCCATCTAGCCCAGTATCCTATCGTCTGACAATGGCCAATGCCAGTGCAGAACATGACCTCTTTAAAAAAAAGCAGCAACAACAACAAAGGACAACAAACTATATTTGGCAAATTATTCAGGATGGTAATTTAAATGATCATATCAAGCTCTTTTATTAGAACTATGCTCTACTTTTCTAGAAATATATGGTCTGTTTAGAAGTTTTCACTTTAATCATAATTTTACTTGCACTGTAAACTATATTCAAAAATTCTAAACTATCGCAGAGCTTTTCCTCTTCATTCATCGTAACACTAATATAGCTCAGAGTACTGCAAATGTTTTCTTCTACCCTACATATTGTAAACAGAGAGTGAAATAAAGACACTGATCACTCATGACATTTTTTCAAAAAGTTTTGTGTCAGGGAAGAAGCCAAATTCAAATGTGTGCAATTGGATTCTGCTTTTCTCTAGTTTTAACTGGAGCAGCCATTCTTCATTTTCCCATCTAAAAATTATTGTACATTGTTACTGGCACTGAAATGTTGCCACCTTCTATGTTAAAAGTGGCTGGATTTCAGTAATAGTGAGTGCATGGTAGATTAAAAAAAGAACAGTAATTTAAAAAAATGGATTTTTATTTAATTATATACAGGGTTGTTTTTTTTAAATAGACCTGTTGCAAATTAAATTTGAAATGATGAAATCCTATGTTAAAGTCTAGCCTCCTTATAATCTATTAAAATAATTTAAATTAAATACAAAATAATATTAAATAGTACATATTTGCTGTCAAGTTTTAAAAAAAGTGAAAACATTGAACTGGTGGAAGTCACTGGCTAAGCATCTGAAGAGCTAAACTAGCTTTTAACAACTACTCCATTTCAATTTCCTCAAATAGTTCAGTTCAATGACTAGTTCATTCAAAGTTAAGAAACCAATTGAGAAATGAAAAAGCAGGAAAGCTTGTTTTCCTCTTTTAATGTATGTATAAAATCTATGTATAAAAATCAGGCATGAGAGGATGACATCTACTAGTTCTAAAATCTCTAAGGGCATGGCGACAAGAAGTAATCAGTTAAATTCACTAACTACAGATAATACTGAGTTTGTCTAATAAATCAGTTATTTTTAAATGCAAAAACATGTTCCGATAAAAAAATTTCTCTTGTGTATCCAATATATTCAAAGTAGATTTATTTATTAAAAAATAATGAAAATGTTTTGTGCACTTTTAACTGAGTGTGAATTCCCATCCAAATACAACTTGATACAAATAACAAATAAACAGTTAATAATCATCTAGTAAATAAGAAATGCATCATTCACCACTAACATCTTAAAGATAAAATTAAGAATCTGAATAAATGTATGTTAAGATATATAATTGCTTAAATAAATATGCATAGGTATGGCGTATCCTGCTGGTTAGCAAAAAGAATCACTAAATTTAGTGCAAAGGCTATATTTAGTTGCAAATCAACATATTTTAAATGGTTATCAACCAATGATAATCAACCTTTCTCTAGGAGAAAGTACAAACGTAAAACAATTAAAATTGATTTAAATCAAGGTTTCTTGCTTGGTGATTTAAATCATGATTAAAATTGGTGATTTAAATTGCTTTGATTTAAGTCAATCCACCCTGAATGTGTGATCCCTACATACACTGTCTGTTATTTTGTTACTATTAGACAGTATTAGTACTACAATTAGGATGTCTATAAAAGATGGAAGCGAATTTATAATTAACAATCTAATATTCACAAGGTTCAACAGTAAGAAGAAAAAACTCAACTATGGCTAAGTAATACGTTTTACTGGACAGGTGCATTCATTCTTGCAGGGAGGAAGTCAAATACCGTATGTTCCCCATTTAAAGTAGTCTTTGTTGCTAAAGTTTATATCTACTTAATTCAAAAGTCTTCATAAGAACCAATTCTAGTTTAAGGATTTCTGGTATACTTTGTTTCCCCCTCTCACCATAACAATAAGTGAAAAACTGCTATTTACATACTGTTCTGGTACATTTTGACAGGATCATTCCTGCTTTAAAACACAAAACTCCGTTTATAATTTTATTTTTAAATTAACTTTTTTTGTCCATGTTTTTTTTTCAATCACATTTGACAGGTTGATCTTTGAACTGAGTTTGAAAAATATGCAAGACACGAAAGCAGTTTCACATTTGACCAGTTTATTGACACTTCAAATCCTATGTCTCAAGTTGATTCAGGTAGGTCTAAAGCACCAAGATGGTTAAGTAAAATCTTTAGGTTTAATAAATGCCACATTCACGAATTCTTCCTAGCCTTATGACTTACATGCTACCGTGACTGGTGCATTAGAACTATGTAGATTAAATCAGATTAGATATTGATGTCACTTGCCCATGTGTAAAGTTTAGAGCTGGTCAGAAAATGTTCCCCCTCCCTCCACACACGGCCCACACTGTCACACTGAAAATGGAAAATATTCAACTAACATCCCCAAAACAAAAGTTTTTGTTTTGTCAAAAATGTGAATTTTCTGATTTTTTTCCCCAACTAGCCCTAGTAAATTGGGATTAATTCGATTTACTTCAATGGAGTTATAGTGAAGTAAACCCAGTGTGAGAGATTTGGATCCATAGTGTATGACATTGGTACCTTGTATAATCACGGCTGCAAAGTGCCTTAATTGACTACAGTATCCCAGTAATGACATCTGTATTGAAGTCTTTAAAAAAAGAAAAGCTTTCAACTTTCACTGACAAATTGTCATAGGAAAGGAAGCCTACATGAAACACTTTACTTGATTTTCCAGTTTTTTTTTTCTCACTCTTCTAATGGATCACTTAGAATATACAAGGGCTTAATACATGGATTAGTTGGCTTTAATTAAGTAATAAAATGGGGTGAATGTTACTTCCAATTACTTCATAAGAAGGTTAATACAGTACTTTGTCTTATTGTAAGATTTGCTTATTACTGAATGTTCTGGCTTAGTAGCATAAAGTATATGATTCAGTAGTTGTGAGGATTAAAAAGAAAAAAGCTTTAAAAATTAAATAATCACAGTCACTCTTAAGCAAATGTTTAAAAATACATAATTTTTAAAACGTTATTAAATTGATTTGGAATTCTTCATACTTTCTTTTTCCATTGTTGCTGATTAGCAAAGGGAGGTGTGTGTATAAGCTTTCTTTTTTCTAAACACACTTCAGTTATTTTTCCAAACACAGCCAGAAATGTCAAACTCTCAGCCATGCATTTGTAATGTGATAGTCTTCTTTGAGTCATGCCCCCTATCTGTATTCCACATGTGGGGGTGCACGCGCAGTGTGTCTCCTCGTGCTCCCAACCGAGAGTATAAAGGGCAGTGAGGGTTGATAATATTCCAGTTCCTTCTTACTGTCACATGGCCTGAGTCGGAACCCCTATTTCCCCTTCGCTCTTATCTCAATAAGAGAGTTGTTGTATACTTGTATACATAGTTCTTTCATAGTTTAAATAGCTTAGTTAAGATAGTTTAAAATAGTGTAGTGTAGTTTAGTATAACTAGCATAGAACCTCCCCAGATGGGTGAAACAACTCCTTGCTATCTGGGGACTATGTCCAGCATCTCAGGCTTCAAGAACTGAGTCTCCTGCCCTTATTCCTTTTTCAAGCAGTGAGGAACATCAACTGTGCCTCTACCATCTGTAAAAAGCAACAGAGAGTCCTGTGGCACCTTTAAGACTAACAGATGTATTGGAGCATAAGCTTTCGTGGGTGAATACCCACTTCGTCAGACGCCCATGAAAGCTTATGCTTTTTACAGATCCAGATTAACACGGCTACCCCTGATACTTTCTACCATCTGTGTGAGACACACATCTTAGCCCTACTGGCCCCGGCAATTCTAGTTCACACACCTCCTAAAGCTTTCCACCCAACCACCGTTTAGGCTCTGGTTATTCCTGGATCTTCTCACATAGGACCGAGGCAGGATCAGGCATCCCAACCCAGGTCTCCCTCACCTCACGGCCTGGTGTTTGGATGGGTGTCTGACATACAGATTGCATCTTCGGCCCCAGTCTAGCAGATCCTTAACCACAGCAGGAAACAGTCCACAAGAACATATTACCGAGCAAAGTAGCGTTGCTCCTTAAAGTAGGCCCACCACCATCGCCATTCCCTTGATATGGTGACCACCTGGTCATCCTAGATTACCTCTTCATACAGAAAACATCAGGCTTACCTCTCAGCTCTCTTCATGTTCACCTGGTGGCACTTAGTGCTTCCTTCCCCCCATGGATGGACACTATCTTTATGTACCCTATGATGGTATGCTTCATGAAAGGCTTGGTCAGAACCTTCCCATCCGCTGTCAAACCTACGCTCCAGTTGGATCTTTACCTCATTCTCTTCATTCTTACAGGACCATCCTTCAGACCTATGGCAACTTGTACTATAACCCACCTTTCCATGGAAGTGGCATTCCTAGTTGCCATCACTTTGGCCAGACAGATCAGTGAGCTAACAGCCATGATGGCAGACCCACCCTACATAGTCTTTCATAAAGACAAAGTTTCACTGAGGCTACACCCCAAATTCCTCCCCAAAGTAGTGTCCAAATTCCATCTCAACCAATTAATCCACTTACCTGTATTCTGTCCGAAACCACATGCCTCTCCTGCCGACAAGAAGCTACAATCAGATTTGCCCTGGAATTCTACCTACAAGAACTAGGCCTTTTAGAAAGTCTCTGAGTCTCTTTACTGCCATGGCAGAGAGCTCAAGGGGCCAAGCCATATCCTCACAAAAGATCTCTAAGTGGATCTCAGGCTGCCCACTGGAATGCTGTAAGATATCAAACTTCCACCCACCCTCTACATGGGCACAGGACACTTCTTTGGCTTTGTTAGTGGATGTTTTGTGGCAGGATATTTGCAAAGCAGCAACACGTCCACACGTTTACAGCACACTATGTTCTAACTCACACAGCAGCTGCGGATGCAGTAGTAGGATGAGCTATCTTACGAATGGCTCTGTCGTAAGCTTCCTTGAACCCACCTTCACACTGATCACTGATCACAAGCCACCCACATGTGGAATACACATAGGGACCATCATTCAAAGAAGAAGAGCAGGTTACTTACTGTAATTGGAGGTTCTTTGAGATGTGGTCCTTATCTGTATTCCACTACCCGTCATTTGCTTAGGACTTGGTTGCTTTGTGGTAAGAGGAGGAACTGGAGTGGTATCAACCCGCACCGCCGCTTATACCCTTAGTCGGGAGCATGAGGGGAGACACCGCACATGTACAGGTCAATGGATTCTACTTGGAGAAAACTCAGGCTCATGGCGTGCATGCACACCATGTGTGGAATACAGATAGGGAACACTCATATCAAAGAACCTCCAATTACAGTAAGTAACCTCATTCATCTCTACGGGTCCAGTATTGCAAATTTAGTGAACTGTACGACAAACTGAAATCAGTGGGAGTTCTCTGTTTTTCTCTGGATCACGGCAAATGGAAGCCATTATGTGGACTATGGCATCAGTGAATGAGAAGAGGGCTGCCTACTAAAGGAAGAAAGCATGTGTCCATACCTAAATGCCTTTCAAATACATAGTTCCAGGTAATAAAAACAGAAAAAGTAAATATTTTAGCAAAGTCCTTTTAAACTATTCCCAATTAAGAAGTATGCCTGAGTGTCTGCTCTTACAACATTGTGTTGATTTCTACACCTTCTCATTACTGATTTATCAGATAAGCATGTACGAACCACAGAACATTATTTTAGTGTAATACATCCAAGTGTAAACATATATCAGACAGACCACTCTGTAGTGTAGCTTTTAGATTGTGGAATCTGAAATGCCAACAGCCGCTCTTCTTATTTTTTCCATTACTATTTCCCGTAGAGTAGCTTTATCTGCTCGAACAGCCCAATATTTTTTCCCAAGGTAATTAATTTTATTTACATTTATTTTTATCTCCAACCTCCTGAAAGCACTTTTTTCCAATGTGCATTTTCTATTGACAGTATCATAGTTATTCCTGATTACAGCCATCACGTACACGCTTCTTGAAACCAAGCCTTTTTTTTCCTTTAAAATTTGTGTGTTAAACTTTCTCCTTTTCCTCAATATGTTCAAGCAGCAGAATCTATGCACCTACCTGTAACACACCTGGGATGATAGGAGCCAATTTCAACCTACCAGCAAAGCAAACTCAAAAGCATTCTTTAAGTCAAATACTATGCATAGTCCACAAAGTGCTAAGTAATTGAAAGAAAAGATTTATCAGCTAACAATATCCCAAAGAAATGAACTGGATCCCTCAGCTAGAAGGGGCCTAACTGAAATCCTGTTCAAGTCAATGGAAAAACTTTCATGGACTTCAATGAGATTTAGATCAGGGCCTATGGAGTTGCCATCACAAATGTTTGTGAATTTTCATGTTCCTACCTGCTGCTAAGAGATCATCTTATTCACTGTCCAGGCTGACCTCATCAGTTGCAACCATCTTAATGTCCCTGATGTCATTCCCATATTGATCTACAGATGCTCTCCAACTTACACAATCGTTCTGGTAGGCTTGCGTAACCCGAATTTTACGTAAGTCAGAAATGTATATTGTGCAAGCATAAAAAACAAACCATTACAACATTTTCTGCTCTAAATTAATCTTCTTTCGCTTACGAACTGGTCCTGCACTCTTGCTATCACTTGGTCACTTTCCAGGCATGATTTGAATGAAATAATAGGGTAAAATAACAGAAATACAGTATCACTGAAATAACACGAGACAGAGGCTGTGAGAGCACAAAGCCTTCCCTTGTAGGAGATGCTACTGCTGTATTCCTCTGCACACCACACTACAGTACTTTGCGTTTCCGTACTCTACACAATATTTTCTGCAACTCAAAATTTTATTTATGCCTTATGGAACTTTTTGCGTAAGGTTGAATTTGCGTAAGTAGGGTCTTGCGTAACCCGGGGAGCGTCTGTACTTTATTCTACTCCAGTGGTTCTCAACCAGGGGTAGCAGAAGTCTTCCAGGGGCTACATCAACTCATCTAGATATTTGCCTAGTTTTACAACAGGTTACATAAAAAGCACTAGCGAAGTCAGTAAAAACTAAAATTTCATACAGACAACGACTTGTTTATACTGCTCTATATACTATACACTGAAATGTAAGTACAATATTTATCTTCCAATCAATTTTTTTTATAATTATATGATAAAAATGAGAAAGGAAGCAATTTTTCAGTAACAGTGTGCTGTGACACTTTTGTATTTTTATGTCTGATTTTGTAAGCAAGTAGTTTTTAAGTGAGGTTAAACTTGGGGGTACGCAAGACAAATCAGGCTCCTGAAAGTGGTACAGTAGTCTGGAAAGGCTGAGAGACACTGTTCTACTCCATATTGTGTTTTACACACGCAGTGCTAAAAGTGTTACATAGTCAATTCTCCCTTTTGTGGAATGTCAATGTGCAATTCATTAAGCCCTCAGGCAAGTGAAAGATAAACACGACAAACATGGGAGTGAATGATAAAGGAGAATCAGAATATGAGTCACCCTAGTGCACAGTTTGAAAACTGCCGCTTTCCAGATGTGTTAGTTAGGTATGATGCATGGCCAGAAAGGGTTAAACATCCTGCAGGATAGATTACTCAAATTCAACCCTTAAAGACATATGGGAAGATAAAGTTTGTGTTTTTGTGTATTTACATACATATGGGTAATGGTCAACAATGTAATCAACAGTTCCTATCTATACTGTATTCTGTTAATTCAGAGAGCAAAAGAAAATCCTAGCATTTAAATTAATTGCAAACATGGGATATCGCTGTATTCCTCTCTCTTTGAAGTGTATAGCAAATCACCTGTGAATGGTGGAAGAACAGGCAATTGCCTTGTGTCGATTTGTGTGAATAATTAATGATCATGCTTAAGAAATGAGGGCCTATTGTTCCTGGAGGGCTCCAACCCGTCAATGGCGGCTTGAAATTCTATAAAAGATGTTTGGGTCCCAATCCTTTTTAATCTCAGATCTGCTTAAGATTCATCAGGGGAAGTTTGAGTCACCAGATTGAGATCCCAGTTACGCTGGTACACCCTACATATGATATTGGACATTGGACTATGATCTGTGGACTAAATTCTAAAAGAACTCTTTTAGAACTCTTTGCAACTACAAAGCTCACCATCTCTGCTATGAATCTGAACCTCAAGAATTGAACTCATGTCTGTATTTATATCGATCTTCATCAGTAATCTTCATCATTCTTGACGTGGGTAATGAGGTGGAGGCCTGAGGGCGGGTTACTTTAAGGAAATTGTGTTGTTGGCTTCTTGGCAACCAGTGAGGTAATGAAGAAGCTGTTTTGTGCTGGCTTGGTAAATCTAAGTATTGAAATATCCACCAGCTTTGGAGTTTGTCTGCCCCATTTTTTGCAGTTCACCCTAATTGAGTGACCTCAGCTAGCTCCCCCCAGGACTCTGGTCACAATAGGCATTAAGAGAAGAAAAAGAGAGATGTGGTTTTCAGTCTTCAGTCCTGATGCAGTTGCAATAGTAATGGAATTAATTTTTCCTCACAGATTTGAGGAAAGTCAGTCATTAGGGCCGATGAAGGTTTTGTTGTGAGATATCGCCCATACTCTCAGTACAAGAGGTGGGTGGCTTACAAATTTCTGTGACTCTGCGACTGGCCATGTGGCTCTTGAGCGTCTCAGTTTCATTTGCTGAGATGGGAGGTCACATATATGTATAGGAGACAGAGGAACTTGCAAGAATGACCTAGGTGCTGCCACCCAGACATTTGCTGTTAAATGTTGTTAGGCCAATCCCACCATCTTCCTTTTTAATCAGTCCATGCCCGTTTTCCCTCTGCTGGTCTGGGGCAATAAGAGTTAATTATTTGTGAAGATGGAGACAAAAACTGGCAAAATGCAAGCTGCTTCTATTTACACCGAAGGAGTCCGGCAACAATAAGGAGAGAGTTGGGAAAATCTGGCAATAACAAAAAGGCCTGTATATGCTCAGAAAAAAAAAAGTATCTGGTTTAAGGCTCACCAAATGCTTAGAGTTGCAGGGTGAAAATATTCTCTAATGAAAGCAAAAGATAAACTTTCTTAAATCCTGTGTTCACACTGATAAAAGCCAGGTGCTGGTATAGTAAACATTATGACCCCTAGGAGTGGGAACAGAAATATTGTCAGTTGAAATTATGATGTTTCATTAAACCATACAAGGGGTTTCATTTTCCACAACTACTGGATTTTGTTTTTTGCCATTTCACTGAGTCATCTGAAAGCCCTGTAGCCTTGAAAGGAGACATATGACAGTATAATAATGTCTTCAATTCTTTATCATATTTCAAAAATTGATTAGAAAATGGCCCTAATACATGGAATTTCTTTAAAGAGCTGCTTCCTCCAATGTGATTGGCAAGTGGCTGGGGGCAGCATTTCAAACCTCTCTCCCATTAGGCACCTGATTAGATTATTTATAGGAGAAAGTAGTAATCTGTTAATGTAATTCTATCTACCCTCTTTATTGAGTTAACACTCATTCAGGTAGATTGTGATTACAGTAGCATCCCTGTACAACGAGAGTATCAGAAATCTCTTCACATACTCTGGTTATATGTCAGTGTAACTGAAATCCAAATATGGCATTCAGATCATCATTTTAAGAGAATCACATTATTATCCCTTTCATTTGGAAACCTGGATATTTTATCTAGGACAAAAGGAAAATCAGTAAGTGCCGAAGACTTCAAAGTCCACATCTCAGAGGGAATTTTACTTTTGTTTTGTAGCTTTTGCAAATAGTTCTGCTCTTCCAAATGTGCAATGCCTCCAAACACCATGCTGGGCTGCTGATGGATGGAAGGTACACTGGCACTTTTTCAAATACAGTTTTTACCTCTGACTGTCTAGTACATAAGCAGCAGTTAACACCCTCTATCGCTCATCAGACTTCCCACAGAGGGAGGCAGACAAAGGTATTTAGAAGTTAAAGTGACAATTTCAATACAACCCAAGTGTTACCTTTTCCTCTAGCTTCCATGGACAATATATCTTAATGTGCCAATTTGCTTCCCACAATTTGCCAATTTGACATTAATATTTACCTTTCAAATTAATCCATTATAGGAGAAACAGAAAATTAATCTACAATCAAATATCTGAATTTCTCCAGTGGAAGGCATATTCAGTCAGATCCATGATTTTAAGACAAACCTAGGCATCGGGATGAGCTAATTATTTAATCTGTATTAACAGTGAAGACATTCTGCTACTCTAGTTAAGATCACTGAAAACAAAGCAGTTAATTTGGCTTCAAGTGAAACAGATTTTGAATGACCTATTCTATGCAGTTTTTGAATATGTAGCCCAAGGGTACAAAAAGGGCATACTTTTGTTTTAGGGCATCAAAGCAAAGAATACTTAATGTATGTCTGGGCAGCAAAGCCATTTGAAAAAGATCACCATCCTCTATAGCTGGGATGAAGGTGATAATTTAGGTGCTATTCTACTTGTTCAGAGTTTTGCCAATCCCAATATAAAGAATCAAAGTGGCAAACACTCCTTTTTTGTTGCCTTCACCTTTGAGAGCCACAGTTAATGGAATATGGAAACAGATACAGAAGAGAAGGCGATTTCACACCAGTAGCAAATGGAAGAGTTTGAACTTTTAAGTTTGTAGTGTTAATCCCCTCTATGGGGTTTCTGACATCCTACAGGCAATCCACAGTGTGTGTTTATGCCTTTTCTGTCTTTACAGAAATAGAAAGTCATTAAATATACCCAAGTGGGAAATGAGCAGCAGTAAACAGGGAAGGGGAAGAAGAAGAAGAAATAATAAATACATGTTCATTAATGTTTATCTTTGGTAATTCATTTAAAGTGATTGTTTCTACAAGGTACATTATCAAAAATTAGCTGAAATGGAACCACCCAAATTAAAACGTTCAATAAGGGAAAATACCTTAGAAACCCGTCAAAACAGCGACACTGATATATCAGCTACCAGTGAAGTGGGGTTCTTCCTCTCTAAAGTTTTATTCAGAAGACAAGCATTGCTTATGAGTGATAGCACATTATATTTTAAATTGGTTCATCAAACATACAACAGCCTTACTCTCTATTGAAGATGATCCATAAAAACTCAAAGAACATCCATAAATGTTTAAAGAATACGTGCATCAGGGATTAACAAGTATGAACTTAATAGACATTCTATATTGGAATAAAAGTGTGGCAGTGAACCAAACATGAACCGTCAAATAAAAATATTATGAGTGAAATTCTGGCCCTATCTAAATCAACAGCAAAACTCCCAGTCGCTTCACTATGGCCAAGATTTCTCCTTGTATCATTTGCAGTACTTTACCCTTTATGGCCTGATTTTCAGTCAAATGGATCATTCTTCAATTTTGGTCCTGAACCATTGCTTAGTGTTAACCTGTGCTGTTAAACAGCACCTTTGTTACACTGTAAAGGTGGCCACAGCAGTGCACTGGTAAATGTGTAAAGCATTTTTTAATACAGTGTTTAGATTATATACATTGGGGCCAAAACCTTCGGCCCGTTTAAGTTTGCTTTGTACTGTTCTGGAAACACAAAGAAGATTTAAAGCCTGCAATGACCAACTAAGGAGTCCTCCTGAGTAGAGGAATTCCCCAACGGCACAGAGCTGGCATAGCTGCTGTACGTCACCATTTGCAGACCACAGAGTCAAAAGCATGGCTGAGGGAATGGGGGTGTGGCCAAAATGTCCTCAATTCTGACTGTTGCAAGAGTTCCTTGGGGGTTGCTGTAGCCAGGTGCAATACGGAGCAGCAGTGTGATTTTTCTCTCTATTTTGATAATTTGCCATTTTTTGTCTTCCTCAAAAGCCCACCCATTCCCATCCATGGTGACAGATTTTCAATACATCTCGTTCCCAAGTCCAGTTTGGGATGACTCATGTATTTTGTCGTCCCCAACTCTGCACAAATTGTTTTGGGAGCAGGCCATCTCCTCTTTAAGCAGACCCTTTGCAAAATCGTGTGCATAACCATTATTGGTCCTTGTTTCCTCCTATTGTCTCCCAATCTGCAGGGTTGAGAATAAAATCTGGATATGTTAGCAAGGCACACGTAAGTCATTTGCTGTACTCCAGCAATACAATTTATTCCTACAAGAATTACCTAAAGGTTAAAAACTGTAATACCAAACTGCACATATATTCAGCTATAGCTGCCCATCTCAATTACCAAATCAATCTCTTAATTTCATGAATTGGAAAAGAACATTTTATTAAATAGGTTTACTGGGAGCAATTAGCAGTTTATCTCCTAGTGAGCAACTAATTCTTAATCATGTAACTATGCAAAATGCCCTAGGAAAGGTAAAAACCTAAGCAATCCAATTAGTTTATACAGCAGATCGTTTAGACTTAATGCAGGATCTTTTTTAATATTCACTAGTAGGGAATTAGAATTATAAACAAAGCCTATGAAAATTAGGAAACTAAGTATAATGCATGGCAATTTAACGACACATGAATGTACAAAAGGATGTAATGGAGATTATCACTTTAGGGGGTTTTGTTCCATTGCTGGAATGTGCACATAACTATCAATCAGACTTCAAAACTATTTATCCCCACTCCACTATATATGTTTATTTATGTAATTTAAGGTCAGAGGGGGCTTATGTTTGTTTTCTTTTTATATTTTTCTTCTGAGAAAATGGATCATAATTTATACTATGTATATTTTGTGCGTAAATACATCTTAAATATAGGCAGATCTGAGCATTAACTATATTAACAGTATTAAAAGAAAGCATAATTACAGAGAGGCAGTGTTGAAGGAAATAGTCAACTGAAACATAATAAAGTCAGGCATTATTTCATCCTGCACAGACAATGGTAAACATCTACCAACAATAAAGAGAACTCCAGGGACCCACTAACATTGTACTGATGGAAAATGAATGGGCCATATATAGACCTCAACTGTAAAGGCTAAGACATCAATGCAAAATGTCTCATTCTACAAACAAGACAGATCATGCAAACTCAAGCATGTCACCGTACAATCTTTGGCAGACAAGACCTTCATGGGATTTTTTTTTATATGCCTGAAATGTTTTAACCAAGATGTTGTAGGTACTTTTCACTGAAATGCTATGAGACCAAATATTTGACAACATGCAGAAAATTATACTTTCCCAAAAGGAACGTGACTGTAAACCATTGTGTATAAGGGAACAGGAACTACCTCTGATCAGAGATTACACAAGACAATAAAACACACATATAAAAATCAATCCCAGCCGTTTACACACTTTTAAGTAAAACTTCCATTCTGTAGCATGGGATGGCCTCTTTCTCCTCAGCCTCTCAGGACATGCGTGCAGAATCCAGGCAATATAGTGACCCAGCATCCCATGCATGCGGGTGGAGGGCCTTGCTAAGCATGCCCAGCATCATTCCTTGAATGCAAGAGGGCATGGCCAGATGTCTAAGGAACAAACACCCCCCCACACACACAATCCTGCTGGAACCTGGATACATACTGATCACTTCCAACCCAGATAGAAAAAGGCACTGGGGCGGCAGGGGGTAGGGAGGAAGGAACGGGAGAGTTGGAAGAGGTCACAGAATTTACCAATACATTTTCTATACTTAGAAAATAACTATCTATAGGAAATATCATAGCATCTGTTGGTAAGGGTTAACTTTATAATGGTGACCACTGGAATATGGGAATATGTTATGAAGCTAGTTTTTTTACATTGCTACCCTAAATGCCATTCATCATCTTCCATGTAATTAACAGTAAATAAATACCAAAAACCAATTTATCACTGATAGAAGGATGTCCCTTTCTTTTGACTGATTGACATGCACTAACAAGTTAAATTATGTCAAATTATCTGAAGTCAGTGGCCATTTGCACTAGTCCTACAAAGGTCATGAAGTCAGAATCCATATCCATTCTCTACAGGTAAAATCCAGAGATCCAATTTAACTTTTGCTAAAAATGTAAAGGGTATTCAGAAATTAAAAAAAAAAAACTTGCTTTATAAGTAGAGGGTTTTTTAAAATGCTTTTCCTCTACAAAGACTACAGGTCTGGTTTTAGTCTCACTTACACCAGTTGTACATTGGTGACATTCCATTTACCTACAAGGGGTTACTTCTGATTTAGGCCTGTGTCTACACTAAAAGTTAGGTCGACCCAGCTATATTAATCAGGGGTGTGAAAAACCCACACCCGTGAGAGACGTAGTTAAGCCAACCTAACTCCTGGTGTAGACCGTGCTAGGTCGACAGAAGAATTCTACTTCTTCTCGGAAAGGGGAATTACCTACTCTGACAGGAGACCCCCACCCCGCCGGTGTAGGTAGTGTCTGCACTGAAGTGCTACAGTGGCACAGCTACAATGCTACTTCTATGCCATTGTAGCATTTCAAGTGTAGACAAGCCCTTCCTCTGGTGTAAATGAGAGGAGAATCAGACGTAAGTTAGAACAATTTTGTTAAGCATTCAAAAGATAGGAAATGACAACGCTAAATGTCCCATTTTCTCTTCCTTTTGAACTGCTTCAGTTTAGTCATCCTTGGGTTGTGCCTCTTATGCCATCCTGTGCATTGGCGTAAGGGGCATGGCTAGAGTAAATGGTATGACCTGAGCATCCCTATGTCCAGCAATCCCAGGCTGCCCTAGCACTCCCTGAGCCGGTCACTGACAGCATAAAACAAAACTTCCTTTGGCCGCTCTTATCTGTGCAAGCCTGATGCATAGCTATCCCAAGTCTTTTGCAGCCCTCTTTTGACTTATGCCAAGGGCTACTCACCTGCAGTTAAAGATCAGGGCTGAGGTTGTCAGTGTAACCTTAACTCTGCTCCCTTTAAGTATGTTTCATAATACAGCCTTCAATTTCACGATCTCATATTATTTCTCAAATAATACAGGATACAGGTTTTTCTACCATTTTATATATTTGTATTTTAAAACAGAGGAGGTGATTTTTGGCAAGTGAGCATCCCATTTGGTACAGGCTGCTTTGACTGGAGGAGAACAAGAACCAAATATTCCGGTAACTATTCACACTCAGAGCCTATTGTTCTCACAGGAGTGTTTAGCTACTCATATCTCTTCAACTACTCACATCAAAGCCCAAATCACATCAAAGAGATTGCTATATTACATAGAAGACAGCTTTTTGATATAAGATGTGGAAACTCCAACAAGAGGATGGTCCAACCTTCTTAGCTATACCAATAAAGAGGAACTAACAGAGAATGTCAGAACAGAAGAGAAACTTGGAACAAGTGATCACAAAGTGTGTATTTTCCAGGAAATCCTCAGTTCAAATGTAGTTTTTATATTTTATTTATTTATTTATAAAAATACACATTCCATTACACTTTTTTAAAAGCATAAGAACGTGAACTGAAGAATCTTGGCATATTAAAACACATTAACACAGAAGTGTTGTAAATAAAATTGAAACACCTTATGTTACAGTTTCATTATCTAGAAGACTCTGCCTGCAAGGAAAAATCTATCACCTTGATTTTGCAAGTAATTGTGTCTGCTGTTCTGAGCTTACAGGAATAGCTAAGGAAAAATGATTTTGTGGTTAAAGTCTTGGTTACACTACTTCACAATCATAGTTGTATATTTTGCATGAACAACAGTAAAGTCAATAATGGAAGGAGATTTGTACAATTCCATATATTAATCACTTTCCCTGTCCAGTTCACTTCAATACCTTGTACTGCAATACGTTTACTGTGCATTACCTTGCATTTGGACTCCGATCATGCTGATCAGTTCACATCTTAGTTTGCCACGTTTTTTACAAATGTTAAAAGAGTTTTTCAGTTATCCCCTTGGGCTCTGAGTTGCTTGCCATATTTTTTCTTTTTTTTTTTCTTTTTTGCAATGTAGTTTCTTTTGATATTAAAAAACTGAGCTCAAGCTGTTTGTCAAAAAGAAAAGTGCAAAGTAAAAGGTTTCTTCTCTGCTTGGTGCACAGGGAGTTCCAGATATAAATCAAGGGGTATTTCAGAGGCTATTCACAGGGGCCAGGTCTGCAGCAAAACAGTCTGCACATGGGTGGAGGATGATAGGACCACACTTAAAAATATAAAATTTCTGCAGCTTAAAATGAACTTGTGGATATTCAGCTGGGACCAACAAAAAGGATAAGAGGATGTCAGAGGGAAAGAAAGAAAGAATAATGAAGAGATAGAAGAGAAGGCAGATGCCAAAGGGGAAAAAGGAAGTTACAAAAAAGAATCACAGAACCACAGAATTACACAAATGAAGTAGGAGTAGGTGGTTGACTCTGGGGAGCAGATACTGTAGAAGAGAAGGAAGTGAAAAAATCAGGTGAAAAAAATACAGTGGGTGCTAACTCTGGTACAAAAAACGCATTAGCTTTTTGCGGGGAGGGGTTTAAAATCCAGCCTTTATGCATAGTAACTGTATCAGCTGGTAGTTTTTCAGATCTTCGGTTTCCCTGGTTTTAGGATGGTGTGACCTTTGCCTGTTGCCGTGCCTTCACCGTTTGGCCAGAGCATGTATGCTGCTAAAGAAGCACGTCAGCCAGTCATGGCCATTCTGACATAGGTTTTTCAGAAATTCTGGGAAGATGCATCTGAGACTGCAGCCTTCCAGGTTTGGTGAGTTTTATGGCCTTTTGCACGTCTTCTCTAGTGAATGGATTTGATAGATTTGATGTTACTGTTATTCAATGTGATTCGATGCAATCCGTGAGACCACTACCAACTCACAACTTTAAGCAAAAATATATTTTAAAATAGAATCATAGGACTGGAAGGGACCTTGAGGGGTCATCTAGTCCAGTCCCCTGTCTCATGGCAGGACTAAGTATTATCTAGACCATCCCTGACAGGTGTGTTTCTAACCTGCTCTTAAAAATCCCCAATGATGGAGATTCCACAACCTTCTTAGACAATTTATTCCAGTGCTTAACCACCCGGACAGTTAGGAAGTTTTGCCTAATGTCCAACCTAAACCTCCCTTGCTGCAATTTAAGCCCATTGCTTCTTGTCCTATCCTCAGAGGTTAAGAGAAACAATTTCTCTCCCTCCTTCTCGTAACAACCTTTTAGGTACTTGAAAACTGTTCTCATGTCCCCCCTCAGTCTTCCTTTTCCAAACTGAACAAAGCCAATTTTTTCAATCTTCCCTCACAGGTCATGTTTTCTAGACTGTTAATCATTTTTGTTGCTCTTCTCTGGATTTGTCCACATCTTTCCTGGATGTGGCGTCCAGAACTGGACACAATACTCCAGTTGAGCCTAATCAGCACAGAGTAGAACGGAAGAGTTACTTCTCGTGTCTTGCTTACAACACTCCTGCTAATGCATCCCAGAATGATGTTCGCTTTTTTTGCAACAGCATTGTACTGTTGACTCATATTTAGCTTGTAGTCCATTATGACCCCCAGATCCCTTTCCGCAGTACTCTTTCCTAGGCAGTCATTTCCCATTTTATATGTGTACAACTGACTGTTCCTTCCTAAATGGAGTACTTTGCATTTGTCCTTATTGAATTTCATCCTATTTACTTCAGACCATTTCTCCAGTTTGTCCAAATATAGACAGACTTCCTAACATAAGAGTTAAACAGAGGTTGTTTGTATATCCCCGAGACTGTTCACCAGATAAGTACACACTCTGTGACTTCATAGCCTTCCCTTAGTACTTTGGGGTTGGTCATCTCATTTTCCCAGTGCATTATTAATAATATTTTTGGTTCTGATCACAGCCAGCCTAATTACCTTTAAATGACTAGTAATATGGTACACTTCATTTAAAAAAGTTGTTCCATGCATTTTAAATTAAACTGGATTAAATCAAAGTGCCATACAACTATCCACCTCATGACTGATCAGGGTCATGTTCTCGGTCTTTATTCTTTCAAAGAAAAAAAGTAAACAATTTCTATCCATGAAAAAAGAGATAGCATTCCTGGGAAACAGAGGAAAAAGAGTACTCACAATGGCATAACGCACTTAGGCTAGGTCTACACTACCCGCCTGAATCGGCGGGTAGAAATTGACCTCTCGGGGATCGATTTATCGCGTCCCATCGGGACGCGACAATCGATCCCCGAATCGACGCTCTTACTCCACCAGCGGAGGTGGGAGTAAGCGCCGTCGACGGGAAGCCGCAGAGGTTGATTTTGCCGCCGTCCTCACAGCGGGGTAAGTCGGCTGCGATACGTCGAATTCAGCTACACTATTCACGTAGCTGAATTTGCGTATCTTAAATTGACCCCCCCCCCTGTAGTGTAGATGTAGCCTTAAATTGTGGAGGTACAAAGGATCTTTTTGTGTCTTAATGCATGTGCGTCACATACACACATGCTACACAGACTTCAATAAACATATGTATAAAATTCAAATTTTAAAATGATTCTCTGAAACAACTCCAAGTACACCATGTGTCTCTTTATGAACATAAGACATTAAGCAGTATTCCATGCTACACATTGAGTCCTGAAAGCACATAAAATCAGCCCAAATCAAAGTAGTAACATGGTAATTAACAGGGATTAAAATCTATCCAAAATGCTAATAAATTACAGCTTGTTGATTTCAAAAGTGGTATCCTTATTTTCATGACTAAATTATAAAGTTGATTTAGGTTCTTGGTGAAAAAAGATTCTCAAGGAAAACTGGCCGTTTCTGATGCTGAATGCTAACTTGCTTCTGTATTTAAAAAAACTATAATCAGGGTCTGAGTTATTTTTAAGTTTTGCAAACATGATCTACAGTAACAGATGAACCATGACTGGAGTCCAAGGACTAAATGCTCAACTACAGCAAGCAGTCAATTTACTCAATTAAGAAATGCTCTAAATAATGTGAGTGGCATCCCCTAAAAATCTCTCAATTGGTCAATGACGGGGTGAACACATACGCTCTGTACTTTAGGGGAATTCCTAGTTGCCTCTTTAGAGCAGTTTTCCAGTTCTAGGCTGGAAAAGCAGCAGAGAATATGGTCCCAAATGTAGAACATTGTCTGAGAAAATTACTGTGAAAGTAAGTTTATTAGAAGAGGAACCGTGAGATGTGCATACAAAATGAGCAGCCAGAAGTCCAGCTGAGAGTTCTGTGAAAGCATCTGCATATTTTCTCCCCTAAAGATTCAGGAATACATTAGCTCAGTGTTTCTCAACCTTTTTGATATCTGGGACCAGCTTGTTGCCTTCCTAAACTGTGTCAGGGAGAGCTCAGGGACCAGCGCCAGTCCATGGACTGGTCATAGAGAAACAGAGAAACATTAGCTAATGTTAAAAAAGCACTTTTTTTTTTATTTAAAAAAATCAACAAAATATTTAAGTACCAAAAGCATCTCTCTTGCTCTTGTACTCTACAATCCTTATTTTTCCTATCTCCCTGCCACTTTAATTTGTCATTCCTTGCTCTCTTTTATCTAGTTTAGGAAATGATGATGCAAGATGCCGAATGCCCTTAACCCATTTAGGTTATATCTACACTGCACACTAAGCCCATGTTCTGACTCAGGTTTCAGCCCAAGCCACCTTTCTGTTCACATACAAATCAGTCTGACTCGGGTCAGCAAGCATTATGGTCTCAGATCCTAAGACTCTGCTAGGAGGATTGCTCAGAGCCCAAGTTCCATTATGATTTGGGTCCAAGCCCTGTCATTCTGCAGTGTGGACACAGGTTAAGCCACAGACCCGAGTCAGGAGGTCTGCATAGAACAATATGGACGCCTTGGCACAGTTGTGAGACCTGGGTCCAGCAATTGTTAACCCAAAGCATCCTCAAGCCCAGGTCCCACAGACCCAGGCTTAATGTCCAGTGTAGACTTAGCCTTACAGAACAGCTCTGGAAGCAACTTAACACCAACTACCCCCAGTAGAAGTATAGGCAGAGAGACAGAACTCTCTATACAGCTTTCAGCTGAAGCAGCTGGAAATTTAATGTAGGAAATAAAAATAGAAACAAATGTTTAAATATATATTCTGATGGCTGTACTCTAAAGCCAAGGCTATGTGGCTCACAAAACCAAAGTCCATGCAGTTGTACTAAAATACCAAATTAGTTACAATCTTGGTCAACATGAGAGAGAGAGAGGTGAGAAGATGTGTGGGAAGGCAAAGCTTACTTTGGAGTGTTTTAAAAGTAACATGCATGTACTTCAAGACAGTTATTCTGAGAAGAGGCAATATGCCCAACCCCAGCATGCTCTGGCCCCAATGCAGCAAGATACTTAAGGCCGTGACTATCTTTAAGCACATAGTAGTTCCGTTAAATACAATTTACCAGCTTGGCTGGCAGATACGTTCAATCTTTGTTGATAACAATTAAGGGCACGTCTGCACTACATAGACTTAAGTCAACCTCTGTGAGGCCAACTTACAGCCACCACAGTAGCCACCACCTCTCTCTGTTGGTGGTGCGCATCCTCACCATGAGCGCTTCTGCTGACTGAAGAAAGGCAGTTGGGGAAGTGGGGAGGAGGGTGCATCTCCCCACGAGGAACCCAGCTACCCCCCCTAGACTTCTGGCCTCCCCATTCCCTGCTAGGAGTGGGGGCCAGCTGCTTAAGCTTCTCACCTCCCTGCTAGGAGCAGGGTGCAGCAGCCCTGGCTTTTCAGCTCCCTTAGTGGGGAGCCAGACAGACACAGCCCGGCTGGAAGCGGGGAGCCAAGGGAATTGGCCAGCTTTCTTGTCCATTCCAGGGCTCCGGCCAATGTAAGTAACACAGTGTCTACAGAGACTCTGCGTTGCCCTAACTGCACAGACATAAGCCCTACGCCATCCGGAAAGGCGGAGTTATTATGTCAGTGTAGTAGAGCACTTACATCGGCAGGACAAGGCTGTAGTGTGTACAGTGACATAATTAGGTCAATGTAAGCTGCCTTTCGCAGACCTAACTGTGTAATGTAGACCAGGCCTCAATATAATAGGACTATCCACATGCTTAAAATGAGGAATCTGCGTAAGTGTTTTGCTAAATGAGGGCCTCTGTCCCTTCTCATCAATTAATCAATTACTCCTTTAACTCAGGGTACATCTACACTACAGCGGGGAGTCGATTTAAGATACGCAAATTCAGCTACGTGAATAGCGTAGCTGAATTCGAGGTATTACAGCCGACTTACCCCGTTGTGAGGACGGCGGCAAAATCGACTTCTGCCGCTTTTTGTCGGCGGCGCTTACTACCACCTCCGCTGGTGGAGTTAGAGCGCCGATTCGGGGATCGATTGTCGCGTCCCAACGGGACGCGATAAATCGATCCCCGAGAGGTCGATTTCTACCCGCCGATTCAGGCGGGTAGTATAGACCAGGCCTCATAGGTGTTTTGCAGAATCAAACTGGTCTTTGCTATTGACTATTTTGACTCGCTATTCTGTTACTAAAAATATCTCAACATACTTTCAAATGCCAAAAATTTATGAACAATTCAATGCATTTATCAGTTCTCACTGTTTCAGATAACTGCTGTCAACTGAGGCTGAATATATCTGCCAGCCAAATTGATAGTACATTATCAACACAGCACAGAAAATGTTCTTGCTTGTTGCTAGGGCTGGTATTCTATTGTGCAGCATTACTTTGCCTCATGTGATTAGATATGACATGTCAGAACATTTAAAGGTGTTAGAAACTAATATATTTCTCCCATATCAAGTAGAAGTTTAGCAGGTTGGCTTAACTGCTGTAAAACTGAGTTACATATTCTTTTTTTTACCTTGGCCCAATCTCTCCTCCTATGTCCGATTATACCCATTTCTGTATGTTCAAGAGCATGTGCTTCTCTAAGACAGAGATAAAAGAGTCCAAATTAGATTTAGACTGACATGCTATGTGGCTACATTGGTATGGAATGTTAAATTACACGTCCAGTTATAAAAACTTCTCATTCCTAGTTAACCTACTGCAGCATTCAGACTTTTTTTTTTCCAGAAGAGCCAACAAATCAGAGGCTACATTTAAACAATTCATTTTTCTGTTAAAAATAAATCTCATCAAAAGAAACTCTGATAATTAGATTTCTTGTTAAGATCCCATTATCAGCCTTTGTTACTGGGATAGGGGTGAAATATAAAATCAGAGCATACTAGTGTACTGATGATGTCAGTCCTACATAATTACTACTGTGTAGTACTACTGAAGACAGTTTGTGCACAGTTGCATATCTTATGCCTATTCAAATGTCTTCTAGACCAGGGACCTTTTTCTACCATTCTGATTTAACCTGCAATATGATGTCCAAAGCTTTTTTGAGATGTTTGGGGGATGAGAGGCTGAGTGCTAAAGGGCAGGAAAGTGGTCAAGTTGGGGTATCCTACTGACATCATTATGGAGAGCAAGTATTGTATGTTTTTTTAATGAGAAGTTGTTTGTATTATATTTATTTTTTGCAACTGCACAGTTTAATTTCTGTAAAAATCACCTAAGGTATAGGAGCTTTAAAATAAATTAATATCTATTTGATATACTGGGCTATTTATATACCAGGCTAATACTGCTGTTTGAGAATATGTATATGCCTTATTCAAGTCAATCATTGCTAATTATTGTTCTTTTTTGTTTTTTAATAATTTTTAAGACTTAAGAAAGTGAATGGGATTTTTTGGCAGTATTCAAAAGTCAAAAACATATTCACATAGTGCCACATTATATATTCTGAGGTGCTACTTTTACAACCAAAAATTGTACTGCTATAAAAGGAAATAACATAAAAACACACACATATAATTTGAACATGCTAAATGAAAGTAAAAAGAATTTACCTTAACTCCTCTTAGACTATCAGAATTTGACAGTCATAGCATGGGTCACTAAAAAATTAATTTTCCTTAAATTAGGGGGAAAAACATTTTAGATTTGATCTATGACCTTGATGTTATGATTTAGTAATAAGTTTCATATAAATAAACATACAAGCAATCAAATGTATGTTTTTGTATAGATTTGTTAGAACTATATCAATCTACAATGATAAACTCAATTATTAGTACTCAGTAATTTCTAAAATGTTACTGATTAAAATGGAATATATCAATTCATCAGAAGTCCTCTCCATTAGAAGTTAAAGAGCTTTGTTTCAAATAATGTTAAGAAATTTAATTTGCAAGCTGACGTCAGTTAGATCACATGCCTCTAAAGGGACACCATCAACCTAAAACGGGATCAGTTTTTTTACAATTTTCCAGCAGTTGTGTGAGGTAATACACGCATCGCTGAGTTAATCTGAGTTATACACACATTGCTAAATTAACCTGCCAATTTTTGTGGTTTTATAATCTCATTTAAAAAATATTTTTCCTTTCTTTTTTTTTGATGGTCAAAAGACCCACCCCAAAACCAAAGGTAACTGATTTCAGGGGAAATGGCAAAACTGACTATACTATACACAAAGGATAACATTTTCAAAAGCAGCTAAGATACATAGGGCTCTAAGTCACTTAGGTGCTTTTGAAAATTTTACCAAAGTGCTGAGAAATGCACAAAGCAAAATAATAATAATAATAATGATAATAATGAAAAACAGGGGGAAAAAATTGCCCTAAACTTTTTCAGTTACAGTAATCATAGGTTTTACTTGGAATAATAGTATGTAAAAATATGTTAGACCAAATGTGATTTTTAAGTTGATACTGATTCTTTCAATACCTACACACAAATGACTAGTTTAATGGATTCTCCAAAGTGTGGAAGATATTTTACTATGTGTATGTACTGCAACATCTAGGTACAATGAGGTATACTGAGAACAGCACATCTCTTTTAGCAATCTTTTTCCTGGCTTAATTCTAGCCTTAACATTATTTGTAAATAATTTGTGATATGTTATATTGTAAACATAAGCCCTCAATACGATCACAAAGAAAATTTATCAGCACAAATTCCAGAGTGAGATTCTCAAAATTAGAACCAATGAACCAGAAACGGTACTAATTTACATTAAATAATAACTTCTAATAAAGCAAATTACCAGGAAAAAAACCAGTGCTCTCCTTACAACAAATTCAGTACAGTAGTAATAAGCATTCCTCACCATTCCTCAGGCAAGTCCTTTGCATGCTTAGGATCTTAGTTTTAGAGGCATTTGCAATGATTAATGGAAAACTAAGTTCATACAGACCACATAGCTGTCCCTTTGTAGGGCATATGATGCCTATTCCAATGTTCTCAGATATTAAATAAGGGCTCTGGCCAGTGTATCTGATGTGACAGAGTGAAATGACGCATTAAGTATTCATCTGTTCATGTTACAGGACTCTCTTGTTAAAACAACCTTAAAAATAACTAAGAACTTATCATTTGAATGTAAAGCAAGTTGATGATCTTGGGGGAGAAATGAATGCACATTGTTTCATACACTAAAATTTGCTCTATATTTGTTAAAAAATGTTGAACATACAGTAGACAAAATATGCATACTGCTGTTGATGTAAGTTAGTTTTGACAAAGAATATTATAAGGCTTTTACAAATCAATAAAGAGGCAAGAGACAGTCATATCTGACTCATTCACTTTGTAGCTGGTAATGAAAACACATCTGCTTTTAATTAAAATATTGGCCTTCATCAAAGCTTGCTAACTCAGTTCTGAGTCTTCTCCTGCTCCAAACATTTCAAACCCACCTCCAATTAAGCTGCAGTCTGAGCATGCTCAGAGTAACCACAATTATTGGTTTTAAATACTGACAGACAACATATATAATAACAGCAATGGACAGATGTCACCCATGCATGTTTGGTATAATCCAGAATTGCCTGGTAGCAAAGCATTAAGGAAATAATGCTTTGATAAATGCTCTAAATAGCTGCAAAATAATTTTTGTTTTAGAAACTATATCAAGTTAATTTTACAGTGCTATGATTTGCTAACGCTGACTGAAATATAACATACAAAAGGAATTGGCAGTACGTGAGTTCTCACCATAGCCAGTGCCAAAGAGTTACTAAGGCATTTATCTACATAGCTCTAGTGAACAAACAAATTGTTTTTGGCTTTTCCTTCCACATGCCAAAATTATCTGAATCTTAAATTTCACAAACTGCTGATTAGATCCAAATTAATTTGGGTGTCCTCTGCAAATGATTTACAGTTCCTTAATAAATGAACTTATTTGATTGGGACCTCTTGCAAGTCACAGCACAAATCAGCCCATTATAGCTAACTAATTCATACAGGACATCATATTGCACTAAAGCCAGCTGACAAATGTATTTTCCTCTGCTGTTTGCTTGAGGTTATTTCCCTGCCAGCCTCTGTACATTTTCTTAGCAACTGAGAAATTAGAGCTGAAAAAGGCCTATTAGGTCAGCTAAGCCTATCCCTTTGCTGATACAGGATTGCTCCCTATTAGTTCATTACCCAGTTTAGTTTTAAATGTGCCAATCAATGGGCCCTCTGCCATTGTGCTTCCCATGTCAATACTCATTTAATAATAATAATAAAAAATGAAATGCGAAGTTGAAACAATAAACACTATTTGGCCATGTGCACTAGAGTTATAAAATGTAATTTGTGTGTCTGCTATTATTTTCAGATACAAAAAACATATTGACCTCTGATGAAATATGTTACTGAAATAATCTTTTAAGTTTCAGGTTGATACAAACAGAACTCAATAAGAATATGATTTATATTCCTCTTTGGAGTCATTGTTCTGGTCTAGTGAATATGCCCCCCTCTGTCATCTCTTGCTTTGGGAAATTTGCCTTCACTTGATTTGCATGCCCTTTCAAGTGAATGATTGCATAAATACTGTTTTCAATCCCAATAAAAGCACATATATAAGGATTACACTGTTATGATCACTGCAGTGCAGATCTAAATAACTAAACTTGCCAAACTAGTGTTACTATGGAGACAAAACTAATGTACTGTGACCACATTTCTTAAGACCATCTGGATAAAACAAATATTTCCATTGCATAGTATTCATTCACATTTGTGTACTGGTCGTTGTCTTTTTTTTTTTTTCATTCGCAATATATGGGGAAAGATATTACACCCATCGAGATTATATTATTTTCTACATAGTTGTATTTCATGTGCCCATAAATAAACCAGCACATCTGTAGTTTACAAGTTGATCAAGATTCAAATACAAGAAGCTAAATGGTTTCAAGCTCAAAGTTATTTTTTAACATGTTTTAGACGAAATATCGTTTTATATGTCTGAGTCACAGTACCAGCCAAAAAGCACTTTACACCGTTTGTACCCCACTGGGAATTGTACCATCTTGAAAAGCAAAGCCCTGCAATGCACTACACAGCTCTTATCCTCAAAGTTCTGTTTTCCAGATCGCATTGAATGTGAAAAGCACCTTTCAAGTAAATTGTCAGATCCTCCAGGAGTTACAGTCTCTATGAAAAGGAAGAGTGCTTTCAAATTGTTTGGGCATAAGCTTTCGTGGGTAAAAAAACACTTCTTCAGATGCATCTTGAAGATGCATCTTGCACCTGAAGAAGTGGTTTTTTACCCATGCAAGCTTATGCCCAAACAAATCTGTTAGTCTTTAAGGTGCCACTGGACTTCTCGTTGTTTTTGTGGATACAGACTAATGCGGCTACCCTTCTGATACTTCAAATTGTTTATTACTTTGAGGAATTTTTCAACCTAAAAATCTTCCAAAGCTTTGTAGTGTCTGATTGACCATTAGAAATTTTACTCTGTTTCAAGATATGTCACAGAAATGTAATATTCTGATTGCAAATAAGAAGCATTTTCCACACCTATAGCAAATCTGATACTAAAGATGAATGGACATGCTGATCAGTAACCCCATTATGAAATGTAAGCAAAAGCAACCCTCTCACAGTTCTTTCTAGAGAAGGCTGATTAAATTATATAATAAATTGAAAGATCCTTCATCTAAACGATTTGAAAAAGCACTTCGCTTTTCATTGCCTATTTCATGTCATAATCATGCCTATACCCACACACTACAGATTCAGATGCCTTCATTCAAAAGAAGGAATATGGTTTAATTAAAAAGTCATTTTCCTTGTCTACACAGGGAAAGTAGAATTTATACCTTACAGGTGAAATCCTGGTCCCAATAAGCCAATGGTAACACTCCCACTGATGTCCCTGGGGCAAGTATTTCTCCCTACATATTTTCCCAGCCATAGGTTGTGCCTATTCCCATGTGTAAGGCAACCATAATGCACTGAAGTTTTGGTATATAAGATTCCCTCCCTGTTCTGATCAATTTTCCATGGCTATCAAACACAAAGTGGAGAAGCAAGCAGGAGAATTGCAACAGTGACTTATTGAATAAATGTCAGAAAGAGTGTCCTGGTGTTGACATAGACTAGCTGCTACAACTACTAGGATCTTTGTAAATATTGGGTGGGTACAGGATATTTAAGTGTCTGGGATTGAGGACAAACTTGAGATGCGCAAACACACAGGTTCTTCAGCACCATGGGAATATGAAAATAGGTATCCTTTAAGTGTACTCAAGCCATGAACCTGCCCTAGCTGATGGTTACTAGAACAATATGGTGTAGGAAGTTACTGTGTATTGACAGGAAGATGAACCAGATAACACAACCGGTCACTTCCATCTTTAATTTTGATGGTTCTACCAGCGTAGCTCTCCAGGGTTCTAACTTAAACATTAGAGACAGCATATACCCTCTTGACTGCCTACAGGCACTGCCCCGCAGTTCCTGGCCAATGGGTGCTCCGGAGTTGGTGCTTGGGGCGGGGACAGCCCGTGGAGACCTCTGGACACCTCCCTCCCCCAGGGGCCACAGGGACGTGTCGACCGCATCTGGGAGTGGAGCAGAGCTAGGGCAGCCAAGGACCCTGCCTTAGTCCTGCTGTGCCACCAGACTTTTAGCAGGCTAAAATCTCCTGGTTTGGCTTCAGTAGCCTCCGGGAGACAAAACCCAATTCCAGGAGATTCCTGGTGAAACTGGGAGGGTTGGCAACCCTAAACCTAGACCTTGCCCTGCACCCAGTCTTGCTCCAGCCTAGACCCTACCCTGCTCCTGGCCTTCTTTCAGTCCTGTCCCAGCCTTGCTCCTGCCTTGGAACCAGCCCTGCTCCTGCCTTCCTTGATCCCAGGTAATCTGGTTCTGACCCTCGGCTCTAGTTCCTGGCTCCGACTCTGTCTCAACCCTTGGCGATGGCATTCGGACTCTGACTTCAGTTCTGATCTTCAGCTCTGATCCCCGACTCTAACCTTTGGACTCATACCATTAGACCTGACTTCTGCTGTGACCACTATGCCTATGACCCAGTCCCCTGACAACAACCTAGAATGCATTCCCGTAAATTTTTGCAGGCTTTGCAAAGACTTTAAGAGCAGGAAGTGTTTAACTTTTGCAAAAGCTTACCCTTTCTGGGAGTTCTCCTTGAACTGATGGCATTATTAGTTTGGGAGTCACAGTGGGAGAGAAACTGAATAAAGTTGGTCTTCTAATTAAAAAAAGTATCCAAATGTCCTCTCTTATGGTGGCCACATGTGGAAGGTAAAATGTTTTTCTGTCTCCCACAGGTTCTGATGGTACAGGAGGTCAGTGGCATCATTAGAACATTAACCCTTTTCAGGCTGGTTGGAAACATGACCCGGGGAAGCAGACAGATGGTGGCATGAATTGTTTGTACTTTACAGGAGATTTGTAGATGGAGAGAATTCAGAAGGATCAGTGCTCTGGGATATTTTTGCTGGCAGGAACGACTGCAGCTTTATTTGCTGAGGAGTGTGACAGCTGCATGCAGAGATGCAAAAATACCGAAGCCTTGCAACAGGACTAGCCATGAGGTTCATTTTGTCAATGAGGTCACTGCTCCACAGCCAGAGTTGGAAAACTCTCTGGCTAGAACCAAAGTAACCATGGTGCTGGTAGCCAACTTGATGGCATCTTGGGAAATACTATTAAGGAAACTCGTAGCATTCTGGCATTTACAGAAAAATCTATGCTGCTCCCTTTGGCAGGGAAGAAATTAACACCTTGTCTGCTAGAATTTCTGCATTCAAGTTCACATCTTGCACTGATCACTGTATTATCTGAGCACCCGCAGGTCCTCAAATGTACTGCAATCAACCTAAAATTTCTCCGTAAGGTTTCTACTGTTTTATGAGCTAGATCTTATTTAGATAAAATATTCACATCCATGAAATTACCTGATGCAGAATGCAAAGCTTCGAATCTTAAGTCTCTCCAGCTCTTGCTGTATATTCTATTAGTAACTATCATCAGAGTGATCTTGCTACCATTTTTTCCCCACAGATGAGAGGACTGGAAGACACCACTTCTTTTACAAATTCTCCAAAAAACAAGACTATGGATGCATTATCTTCCCAGTCCATACTAGAATGGATTTCAGGGCACCAGCCACATGTTTAGTCAGGTAGTTCCCATCTTTAAGAAACCCCTAACGGGAACAGGAGATTGCAGCAAATCAGCCAGTGCCTCTGTTCTGCGAGCAAAACAATACTTATCCCCAATCCCGGCCTCTACAGAGGTGTAGAAGAGATTGGTTTGAATTATGACTAGACACCTAAAGAAGAACATTTTTACAGCAAGATGAGGTATAAATCAGGGATAGTTATAGAAGATCTGTACCTTCTATCAAGCCATCATGATTGGATCTGAAGCACCAGATCTGACCTTCCATGGATACGCTGTCTTTCTGTCAGGGACTCCTTACTTGTGTTGTTGGGAAAGTATCCAACAGCAGCCGCTTAGCCCTGTGAGTTTGCCCCTGAAGGAGAGTTCTACATCACCACCTAATTGCAGAAGTTAACTGTCTGCTCATATATTGAGTCCGCTCTGGAGACCTGTCCAGTAACCCCACACGTGGTGTATTTGTGGCTTTTCTCTTCCCCATTTCCACTTAGTAAACTTCAAAGAAAATATTAAAATAAATGGCCTGCTCCATCCCTGCCAATTAATGATGGCGCTGCTGCCATCTGACTGCTTAGTCCAGAGACAGGAGAGAGAAGCCATTCCTGCTGAGGGGTAGTGTTAAAAGCTTGGTTCTGTGTAGCTGACAACTGGATGACAGAACAAAGAAAGCAAAACGTATTCTGTAAGGCAGATTATGTGAAAATCGTCCCCACAGAGAAATTAAGAGGATTATCATTCTTAACTTTTGTGATTTGAAGGGGGAAATCAGGCAGTTTTTAATCATCTTTACAAACTATTTTAAAGGCACGCATATGCACTCAGGAGACTTAAAAAACAACAACAAATGTTACCTTGCACTGCACCTTACTTACCAGAAACAGTGTTTCCACAAGCGTCAGATGCAGTTCATGCTGTGCCTTACAACTAAGATAATGCACTACGCCTCAAACCAGGGACCCTGCACATAGACCACACTAGGTATCTCTGTAAGGAGGCTGGGAGAGAAAGAATCCTAATCCCAGGTCCTGACATAGCTGAGGAGCTACTTGTTGATGAAGCCTACTGCAGCCTTAATACCGTCTCCTCAAGGAGAGGGAGGGAGGATAGACCGATAACAGCTGTGCAATAGCAGATCCTTGGACACTACCTGTACATTCTCCCAGCCCACTTCTACCATGGCTCCACCAGGCCATTGCTCTGAGTCTAACAAGAATCCCAGCTAGGCTCCATGACATGCAGGAGGTGCATACTCCTAGCATGGATGACCCAAGGTCAGCTTTCTTCTGATTCAGAAGAATTGCAATGATTCTGATGCCAGGAGACTTCCACTGCCACAGAAGTGAGGGTGGATTTGCCTGTAGAAGAAACTTTGTGGGATCATATCACCTCTCTTCCTCTTGTAATAGCTACAGATGCCTCAAGTGCTTGGAAAAATACATCCTTCTCTAGGATTGCAGTGTATATTGGAACTGCAAACATTTTATAGTGTTTACTGTATATTTTGGCATACTTCCCAGATAAAGTATTGATTCTGCATTCTGACACACTGCTTTGGTACAATATCTATATAAGAGGACCCAATATTCCATCCTAGAGAACATTTTATGGAGTCCCCACACTGTAGCATACTGAAAATAAGGTATATAACAGAAGATAGGGGTGAGTGCAGAGCCTGCCTCACTTCTCTGGTGAACAGGAAGTTTAATCAGATCAAAGGGATGCCAGGTCCCAGGGGCAGTCCATGACTACACGTCCCTCCAGACACATCTTCATCTGGCCTGCTAGAGGTGGAGATTTACATCTCCTGTTTCCCTGGAGGCAAATCTTCACAGCCTTTGATACTCCAGTTCCCTCATCATTCCTCCAAATGACAACCTGTGACTCAAGCCACCACATGGCTTTGTTGGCATTTGCTTTAACTGTCTTTTTTTTTTTTTTTTTTTTTTTTGCTGCTAATTGACGTGACTTGCTTTGACAAACCTCCTTTCCCCTCATACTTCTCTGTTCCCATCCCAGCACTCCTTCCCTCTGTTCCTCCAACCTTCCTTGCTCCCACTCAGACCCATTTGCCTCCCACTACAGTCACACTCACATTCCGCTGGCCCCAGAAAAATTCATTTATAAACAAAAAAAAATAAATGTTCCAAAAAACCTTCTCTGTCAGCACCATAAAGGTGTGTGCATATTCATATGAAGATTAAAAGCATTATAAGCCGGGAGTAAATCTACAGTGCACTAATGTGTTATGCACTAACAGTGCACATGGACCCTGATACCATGCGCTAGATGTTCCTTAGTGCACAGCGACCTACTCCAAAATGGAGACATGAAGTGAAGTCAATGGAGTTCCATACTAAGGGCCTAATTTAACCTGCTGTGAAATACAATGGATATGGAATAACACTTCGCCAAGTCAATTTTTAGGGTAGAACTGCATTATAATAATATAAGGGCTAGGTTTCAAAGTTAGACCCACAGCTTGTGCCTGCTGGGTGCATGCACATTGGTATTTATTAGGCATGTGCAAATATCCACATATTTGAAAACCTGTCTCATCCTCCATAAACCAATTTGAGGCCAAATTTACGGATTTAAAGCACCTAAGTACCAAATTGGTACGCAGAAGTCTAAAAGAGGTATTTGAATGCTAAGTCGCTGTTTGAGCACCCAAGTGTGGCACAGAATGCCCTAATTTAGAAGCCCACACATGCAAATTGAGCTCCCATCATTTAATAGTGTCTTAGGCATGTACTGTCAATTCCTAGCAAGAATATTATCTTGAGAATAGAAAAAAGGTTAACAAAAGGTTCCATCTCCAGTGTTCAGCACATCTGAACATCACCTAGGAAACTGCAATAATTGCATTCCAAGAGTACAGTATTAAGATTTAAAAAAAAGAAAAACAACCTGGAGTCCTAGGCAGCTTTGTCTGGTCTACATTAAAATGCTGCATGTTCAAACCAATCTCTCCACCCCCTGAACGTTTATTTATTGAAGCCTCATCCCAGAAATAGAAGGCCAGTGCTCTCCCACATGCAAACCTAAGAAGATCACAGATGTGCACAAAACTAATGACAAGTAATTTATTACAATCCTTTACCGGATGCAGTTTCTTTCCCCCAGATAGTGTGTTGGGAGCAACCTCCACCCACTCACTCCTGTGGGAACTAGTGGCCCCCAGAGACTGCTATCTAAGCCTGGACAAACCTTACTTGGTTGTGCAGTGGATGGCACAACTATTTAGGGCCAATACACAGTCTAGCCCTATACTTGCAGTCCAGTGGGTAAACATCCAGTTTTGTTCTGTACATTTTCCTCCTTCTTTGTATTTTTAAAAAAACTTTCAGTAAAATCTTCTAAGACTGAATTGTGGAGTGTTTTTTTAAAATCTGTCTGTGCTCATCTAACTTTTTTACTTTCCTGAAACCTGTAACCGTTGAACTGATCTTCAAAATGTTTTTTTAAAAAGTTGACATTTCTTCAATATACTATACTTACACATTACATGCTGCTGTTTCTACAAAATAAAATTATCAACTGTCTGTACCTAAAACCCTTAGTTAAATCTCAAAGTGACACACCCAGGAAGGGACTTTCTTGATACATGAAGCATTGTTTAGGAAATTACACGCATTTCCAAATGTCTAAAAGATTCTATTTCTGCTAACATTCCAAACAGCTTTTGCTTTATTACAAACCTGTGCTTTGCCACATAGTTCTTGATACAGCAATGTTAACTATTTGACATAATAAACAGCAGCAGCACTTTCCTGTTGCTATAGCTGATTGTAATGACTCCTCTAAGGCTTGATTTACAGTCTGCTGACATCAGTGGGAGCATTGGATGGACTTTGGATCAGGCCACAAGAAAACAGTTTCTCCTTAAAAGACGTTAAAAGAAAAAACTCTGTATTTTAAAGGTGGGTAGAATAACGGACATGTCCATGAACAGTAAAGTATATTCATTTATTTACAGAAAGGAAATAATAGCATAAACATAATGCAAGCAAACTTCTGTCGATGGCCTACAGATTTTGGCAAACCAGACAACAATCCTGGTTTTCCTTTATCATAGAATTATGAGTAGAGCTGCTTTCCACATCTTTATTCGGACTATTACAGCTTAAAACTGCCTCTGATATGGGGGGGGGGAATATATTTTGATGTCACTTCATGTAAAATGTTCAAGATCTTTGGTATAAGATATATGGGAGGATTTCCATTTTGTACCATCCTAAATGTAGATTAAATCCTTTCTGATATATTTGTGTCTCAAAAACCCAAACAAACAAACAAACAAACAAACAAAAAATGCAAAAAACAGTCTGGACTATGAAAAAATCCAAACATCATGGACAACCCATTCTTCAAATTTGTAATTGGTTTACAGCTTGGCTCCCAGGCTTGGGGGTTGGGGGAACCACCCCCCAGCACTCACCAGCGGCGCGAAGCAGGCCGGGGTCGGGTCGCTGCACTTCCCACCGCCAGTGAGTGCTGGCCCACCCCCTGCTCAGGGGAGTGGGGGCAGGGCTGGGGCACAGCAAAGGCGGGAAGAGTGGGGTGGGGGCTTTCGGGAAGGGGTGGAGCAGGGGTCTGAAGAGGCGGGACTGGGGCCATGGGGAAGAGGCGGAGCAGGGGCTGGAGCAGCATGCAGCTGTGTAGGACACCAGGAAATTTGGTGCCCCAAAGTTCCTGGTGCCCTACGCAGCTGCATACGTTGCATATGGGTAGGGATGATCCTGGTCCGACATCCTGCCCAGTTGTGTCAGGGCCTGGCCAGCCCTGGGTCTCTGGGCTTAAAGGGTGAAGCCACCCTGCTACACTGTGGAATCTTTTTTATTTTTCCACAATATTAAGGTACTGTACATGTAACACCAACAGACTACGGTTGTCATCAGATAGGATCAAACCTGGGAATTCTGGAGTTTAATGCATGAGTCTATACTGCATGAACTAAAAGACATATCTCTTTTAGCCAACGCTGTAGCAGGCTCATCAATCTCTAGTTCAGGGGTTCTCAGAACAAATTTTTTGGTGGCCTCAGGGTGTGGCCACCAACTCTTGATGGTGGCTGCTCTCACACCGTTTCCTAAAATACTTAATTAGCTTTAGGAAAACCAAATAAATATGCACATATACCCGCCCAAATCATTGTAATTTATTTATTGCTAGCTAGTAAGTCTGTTGTAAAAAATGATATTAACAAACATAAAAGTATCACTTTTCACAGACTTACTCAGCCCGGGCAAGCCTCGGAACAAATTAAGCTTGGACGGGGGGATTGGGGTAGGCAGTAGGTGCGAGGGGCGATAGAGTTGGGGGGCCTGGGCAGACAGTGGGAGGCCAGAGCCTGAAGCCCTGTAGCCCGAGCCCAAAGCCCCGTGGCTTGGGTATGGAGCCTAAAACCGTGTGGCCAGAGCACAGGACTTAAGGTTGCCAATCCTCCCGGATTGGCCGAGAGTCTCATGGAATCGGCCTCAATCTCCCAGTTGCCATTGAAAGCAATCCGGGAGATTTTAATGGGCCAAAAGTATGGTCGGCAGCGCAGCAAGGCTAAGGTAGGCTCCCTACCTGCCCTGGCTCCGCGTGGCTCCTGGAAGCGTCCGGCGTGACTGGTCCCTAGGCGTAGGGGCCGTCAGCGGCAGGGGGTCTCTGCATGCTGCCCCTGCCCTGAGCGCCGACTCCGCAGCTCCCATTGGCCAGGAACCACTGGTTTTATTAGATCGGAGGAAAGATTTTCTGTGGTCAGAACAAGAGTTGAATGCTTGGGATTTCACTCTCTCTAAAAAAATATGAGTGTGATCACAGAATCATAGAAATGTAGGGCCAGAAGGGACCTTGAAGTCGTCATGTCCAGCAGCCCTCTGCACTATGGCAGGGCCAAGTAAATCCAGACTATCCCTCACAGGTGTTTGTACAACCTGTTTTTAAAAACTTCCAATGATGGGGATTCCACAACATTTGCTGAAAGCCTATTCCAGAGCTTAACTACCCTTACAATTAGAAAGTTTTTCCTACTATGTAACCTTAATCTCCTTTGCTGCAGTTTCAACCCATTACTTCTTGTCCTTCTTTCAGTGGACAGGTGAACAATTGATTACCGCCCTCTTTATAACACCCCTTAACATATTTGAAAACTGTTATCACATCAGTCTCCATTTCTTATGCATCTTATACTCGTGTTTGCTTTTTTGACTACAGTTGCGCATACTGAGCTGAGGTCTTCACTGAACTGTCTAAAATGACACTCCGGTCTCTTTTCTGGGTTGATTGCTCCCAAGAAAAGGCACAGGATGCCAGTCTTTAGCCTCAAGTCACTTTTTACAACTGATTATAAACTCCAGGAAACAGGCATTAACAACATTTGCCTGACACAACGTGATGTGTTGGATAGTATAATGGGTTTGATGCTTGTGTGAATCCAAGACTGGAGGCTCTCCTTGACACAAAGGATTTATGTTCACCCTGACTCACAATTTCTATAATGGCTTGTCTGTAAAATACAACCATTTTACAACACTTCCCATGTATGTCATATACATCACAGTAAGTGCATAAGTGTCCTACATGGATCTGCAATATCTTCTGTATAACCAATTTTACAAAATGCGTTTCCCACAGGGCTGGTAATGTCAGCAACAGCTCCGCGTCATCTTTAACTTTAAGTAGTTTAACTTATTTATGCTTTAAACATTTGATGTTCTTACAACATTGTCTGCTTTCCTGTGCCACCCCACCTCTGATTTTGAACAGCAATAATATGGAAACTCCTTCTCCTCAAGATTCTGGGATGCTATTTCTTCAATGTTGCAGTTAGAAGCCATGCTACTTCAAAACACTTATCTTATTGAAGCAGGATACTTTGAACACCCTTACATATATTTACATTGCCCTGTTTTTTATTCAGTAGCATACAGCTGCATCTCCTGAGGAGTATAAACACATATTTTCCAGAATGTAAGTTGAAGGGGACAAGTAAAAGAAAATGTTACAGAATTAAAGGGATCCACTATCAAGAGGGAAATCATATTTCGTAATTCCCTATAGAATGGAAGGTTTTTGTAATTACTGAAAGAATTAACTTCTGACTACTTTTTGCAACTATTTCTGTTCCAAAACCAACAAAAATAACAAGCATGCACACAGCTCTCATCAAACCTCCCTCCCCCTCAAAACATTTTTGTTCCTCTTCTCTGGACTTTCTCCAATTTTTCCATATATTTGCTGACATGTGGTGCTCAGAACTGGACATAATACTCTAGCTGAGGCCTACTCTGCGTGGAGTAAAGCAGAAGACTGATTTCTCGTGTCTTGCTTACAACGCTCCTGCTAATACAGCCCAGAATGACGTTTGCTTTTTTTGCAACAGTGTTACACTGTTCACTTATATTTAGCTTGTGGTCCACTATGACCCTCAATCCCTTTCTGCAGTACTCCTTCCTAAGCAGTCATTTCCCATTTTGTATGTGTGCAATTGATTGTTCTTTCCTAAGTGGAGTACTTTGCATTTCTCCTTATTGAATTTCATCCTATTTACTTCAGACCATTTCCCCAGGTTGTCCAGATCATTCTGAATTTTAATCCTATCCTCCAAACCACTTGCAATCTTTTCAGTTTGGTATTGTTTGCAAACTTTATAGATGTACTCTCTATGCCATTATCTAAATCATTGATGAAGATATTGAACAGAACTGGACCCAGAAGTGATCCCTGCGGGACCCCACTAAATATGCCCTTCCAGCTTGACTGTGAACCACTGATGACTACTCTCTGGGAGCAGTTTTCCAAATAGTTATGCACCCACCTTATAGTAACTCCATCTAGCTACTATACTGTACAGGCAGTCCTCAACTTTACGATGATCAAGTTACGGTGAACGGCACTTATAAATTGTCACTGTGTTTCGACTTTATGATGCACAATCCGGCATTGTTTCTATGGGAAATTCAAGGTATGATGTTTTCGACTTAGGATGCGATTTTCAGGAACCAATTGTATTGTAAGTCCGAGGACTGTCTGTCTGTTTTAGTTTGTTTATGAAAAGGTCATGTGAGACAATATCAAATACTAAAGTCAAGATATACACATCTACCATTTGCTCCCACCCACAAGGCTCATTACCCTGTCAAAGAAAGCTATTAGGTTGGTTTCACACAATTTGTTCTTGACAAATCCATGTTGACTGTTACTTATCACCTTATTATCTTTTAGATGTTTGCAAATTGATTGCTTAATTATTTGCTCCATTATCTTTCCCGGTACTGAAGTTAAGCTGACTGGTCTGTAATTCCCCAGGTTGTCCTTATTTCCCTTTTTATAGATTGGCACGCTATTTGAACTGGAATCTCTCCCAGTTTCCACCACTCTTCAAAGATCAATCGCTAATGGCTCAGGTATCTCCTCAGTCTGCTCCTTGAGTATTCTAGGACAGGGGTTCTCAACCTTTTTCTTTCTGAGGCTCCCCCAACATGCTATAAACATTCCATGGCCCAGCTATGCCACCACAACTGTTTTCTGCATATAAAAGCCAGGGCTGGTGTGAGGGGGTATCAAGGAGGGCAATTGCCCAGAGCCCCACACCATAGGGGGCAACACGAAGCTAAGTTGCTGAGGCTTCGGCTTTAGTCGCAGGTGGCAGGGCTCGGGGCCCCAGGCTGCAGTCCCGCCTGGCAGGACTTGGGCTTTCTGACCTGGGCCTTAGCGATCTAATGCCAGCCATGCTTGACGGACCCCCTCAAACCTGCTGGCGGCCCCCGGGGGACCCCGGACTCCTTGTAGAGCATCACTGTTCTAGGATGTGTTTCAACAGGACCTGGTGTCTTGAAGATATCTAACTTGTCTAAGTCGTTTTTAACTTGTTCTTTCCCTATTATAGCATCTGATCCTACTTCATTTTCACTGTCATTCACTATGTTAGACGTCCAATTGCTACTAAACTTTTTTACAAACCAAAAAAGTCATTTAGCACTTATGCCATTTCTACAGGTTTCAGAGTAGCAGCCGTGTTAGTCTGTATCCGCAAAAAGAAGAACAGGAGTACTTGTGGCACCTTAGAGACTAACAAATTTATTAGAGCATAAGCTTTCGTGGACTACAGCCCACTTCTTCGGATGCCATTTCTACATTTTTTATTATTGTTTTCCCCGCTCACTGGGTAATGGACTACCCTGTCCTTGGCCTTCCTCTTGCTTCTAATGTATTTGTAGAATGTTTTCCTGTTACCCTTTATTTCTCTAGCTAGTTCAATCTCGTTTTATGCCTTGGACTTTCTAAATTTGTCCCTACGTACTTGTGTTAATTGTTTATATTCATCCTTTGTAATTTGACCTAGTTTCTACTTTTTTCCACTTTGGTTATGCCAAGGTGATCTCTTTCCATACTTCCTATCCTTTTGTCTTACTTGAATGTGTCCTATCCAAATGCTCATCAGCTTCCTTTTGCCAAAAACAAAACAAAACAAAAAAACTGTTTAATCAAGAAGACACATTTTAACTCTTATACTTGTAAAATGCTGAAAAGGATGTAAACATGTAAATCAGAGGATATTTAAGTTTCATATGGAATCTATTTTGCTTGCATAATGAAGACAACTTCAGCTAGAGTTGAACTAAAGTTGAAAAACTCTGACAAATTCATGTGTACACATGTTACAGTGTAGGCGTGGGCATCTCAGAATCAAACAGTCCAACAATGCTTATAATACAGCTCTTCACAGTACCACAGTGCAAAATCACTATTCTAATAGGACGGGGCAGTATTGAAAATGCTGCTTTGCTGATGTGATGACAATTTAGGATTTACCACATCACAGATAAAGTACTTTCAAGAATAAGGTCCTGATGTGGTAACATGTGATTTAGGTGACCAAATATACTTATCTGAATATAATGCTGTCCTTGCGAGCCAAAAAATCTTACTGTGTTATAGGTGAAACCATGTTATACCGAACTTGCTTTGATCCACCGGAGTGCGCAGGCCCCCCTCCCCCGGAGCAATGATTTACTGCGTTATATCCGAATTCGTGTTATATCGGGTCGCATTATATTGGGGTAGAAGTGTATGTTCATATGCCTGAGCCACGTTGAAGAACCCATTGCATACATCTAATTAACAACGACGAACTAATCAGGACCCAATCCTCAGACTACTGCAGTGGATGGCAAAGCACCCATTGACTTCAGCAGGAGCAGGATTGAGCCCTACTGCTCACCTGTGTAATTCTTACACATGGTGAGCAGAAGTTCTTCTCACGGGTAATCCAGTGAAGGTGGTAAGGAAGGATGGCCAAGGGGTTGGGAACCAAGCCTAGGCTTTGTGTTCAAGTCCCTGCTCTGACATAGACTTCCTGTGTAAATTTAGGCAAATCACTTCACATCTCTCTGCTTCACTTCCCCATCTGTGAAACTGGGGTAACAGTACTTCCCCCACCACACAGGGATGTTGTGAGGTGCTCAGCACTACAATACAATAAAGTACCCCCGGATACTTTACAGCACTACGATAAGGGGGCCACATATATTCCATTGATAGGAGACGTTGTGTGAAGTATGAATAAGGGATACACCATTGGGCCCTAAGAAATAAAGCAGCAGCCACAGAGAAATTAAAGAACAGTGAATCAAACTTCTGCCAGTGGGTTAGATTTTAATAGTAATGAAAAAATGCTTTGTGAGACAAATGAGTTTGATAATTATTTACTTGTGTTTGGAAGGTTGTTAGTAGAAAGGGGGGGGAACCCTCACAAATTGATGACTGAAGTCTGAAAAATGCACTGATATAATTTCCGTCAGACATCAGAAAAATCTGCCCATCTGGCTCCTCTGATATTATGTTTGATGCTGCCAGGAATCAAAAATAGTAATTAAAGCGACCCACACTCCCTCGCCTTCTCATAACAGTGTCTATCTTCCATACACACAAACCAAGGCCTGCCCTGCAGCTGGCCACTTCCTCCAGAGCCCCAACCACGTGCTCTTTCAATGAAGGGGCATCCATAGACTTAGGGGAAGATGCAGAGATGCCACTTTGGCTTCCCTTCCTCATGCACCAGCCTGATCTGGTGGGTAGCTGCACTACTTCTAGCCCTTCTGTGCTTACTGTAAAAGCAGTGAGGATTACACAGCTAGTTATTGCTGAAGAGCAGTTTCCTAAAAATCCAACACTTTATGAAAACACAGCTCATTATGTCAACTGATAGGACACACCAAGATTATAAATGACTTGTTATAACTGGGAGGTAAAGAGCCACCATTACACTGTTTGCATAGTGATCTCATGCTGTCTATAGTAAATATGGAACGTTAAAGTACCCTTTTGCTAGACATTTCAGATACAGCACTGATGGACTACAGCTGTTCCCACTTATATTAACCGCCAGCAGCATTAATGAAATGCGAGCGCCTAAGCTGTAGAACAAAACTCTAGGAACAATCCTCTACTGGCAAAGGATGCATTCAATTGGACACTCTTTGGGGCACGGACCATCTTTTTATTTTGTTTGTATAGCACCTAGCATATGACTAGGTGTTCTTGGCATTGGCACATACAAATAATTAATAATAGATTGTTAGGTATGTAGCAGACAGACACCCAGGGACTTACAAGGTCCCCCATCACTGTGGTGTCTGAGAGGCTAATAGGTTTTCTCCTTCCCTAGTTTATGTGATTCTACGATTTTTCTCGTTTTCTCCACCTTTTTCCCCCAGACAAAGCTTCCAAAGCACTTGGGGGAAGGGAACCCTCACAAAAACAACAGTTTAGGCCTTGTCTATATTGGGTATTTGCCCCAATTACAGCCATCAGTGTAGCTGAACCAGTACCCTAATGGAGACAGGCAAAGCTGCTATCTGGGATTACCAGTGCAAATAGCAGCTTTGCCAATCTAAATTAAGGATTTGCACAGGAGCAGCTACACCAGTGGCTGTAATCGGGGAAAATCCACAGTCTAGATAAGGCTTTACACACCTCCCAGTAACAAGTGTTTCTGGTACGCTCACTCCCAGCTCACCCCGTAGTGTGCAGATACATAGCATGTTGGAACTAGTGCTGCCTCCATATGTAGTGTCCCTTGGCATAACAAAACGGCTTTGCTATCCACTCAGAGTGAGCTCCTTCCTCCCTGGTAGGGTCTGCATCACCAGTGACACAGTAAATGTAACTCCGTCTCAGGAGGTAATTACCATCTACCTGTCTCGTGTTTGTAGAAAGGAGATGCCCTTTCCTGTAGAAAGATCTTTCAGGGGAAGAGGACAACGTCCAGATTAGCAGACAGAGAAGCACATAAGAAGGTCAGCTTCCTATTCTGCTGTCACATGTTCTTGTAAGATTATGCCAGCTTCTTGTGACACAACGTCCTAACATTATGTTATGATGCATTATAGTAGACCCCACACGCTCCAGTCAGAGTTGGGGCCCCACTCTGCTGGACACCGCTCAAACAGATAGTAAAAGGCAGCCTCTGCCCTGAAGAGCTTGCAGTTAAGGCCCCAATCCTGCAATACGATGCACAAAAGCAGACTCTACACTGATGAGGAGCCCCACTGAAATCAATACTAATACCATATTAAGACATGATGTAAATGGGTGTAACAAGCAAAAACAGAGGAGATGCACAAAGGCGGACATGGATAGCGGTGACAGGAAAATATGGTTATATAGATTTGCTAAGAGCACAATGTTAATTTGCAATTACCAAATTACGTGAAAATACTACCACATTTCATCAGAAGATTAGCATTTTGTGAGACATGGTGCAAAGTGATATTTTATGGACTTTTAAGGTAAGGGTTTGATCCATGAATGCCTTGAAAGTAAAGGCTTATCCAGTAAAACACAAGGACAATTCTGAAAATACCAGGATTGCTGGCAATATTGAAAGGTGCCCTGAGTGGAAATACAGTCATATAAAAAACTTTATATGGAATATCATTTTGCCCAGGAAATGAAGCTCATTTCTGAAGCTAAAATGGCCAAAAAAAATTCATTTACCTTCCTCAAACCTTGATGAGCTGAAGCACATTTTGCTGCAATTTTCTCACTCTGATACAGAGAAAGCAGAAGACAAGAATTTGCTACCAAATGTTTGGTGCTCAATTTTCACTGACACTACAGCCGGTTAATTTAAATACTAAGAGCTGAAGCCAATTAGTCTAGACTTGAGTATCTGAGGGGTCAGAATTTAGGTTAACAAATGCTGCATAATATTATCTGAACAATAAAGAGCAGATTTACTACAAAGGATGGTTCCCACGTCTGCCCATTAAACTGTAAAACAGGTGCAGAGAGAGTGTGTGGGAGAGGTGAATGTATCCCTCCCCTCAATGGCAGCATAAAATAAAATTAGAATGTAAAATTTGGGGGTGTCTCTCAGGGCAGTTTTTAATTACATGCTTAGCAGCATCTTTGCATATAATCATTACTTCAGCCTCTTCATTTGACATCTACATATTCTTTTGTACCACAATCAAAGAACAAAGGTCAAATCCTGTTGAGAGTTAATTCGGGCACTGGAATTGAAAATAGCTATTTTGGTGGAGGATTGGATTAGTTCCACACCACCACCCTCAGGTTTGAACTGTCTGCGTAACCTGCTTGAAATTCTGGTTACTTATTAAATCAGATCTTTGTGGTGCAGCACGGAAGGCACATGAAGAACACAGGTGAATCAGTATAAAGTTTGAGGGGAAATTCCAAGAATATAGGTCTCCATTTGAATGGGTGGGTCCCAAGAGGTAGGGTGAGATGGACAAGATTATCTCTCAAACTAAGTTGTTGATTGGCTCTAGCAGGCAAATAAAAAGGAAACTTCTGTGATTGACACATCTGTAGCCCTCCCATATCCCAGCTGATCTCCTCCTCTTGCTTTACAGAAAATGATTTAGGACCACAACTAGGAGACAGAATGCATACCCACTCCCTGCTCAGCACCTCAAACAACTTGTCCTGCCCTTTCTCTCTTGACAGTGGGGCGTGGGAGGGTACGATCAGGAACTCAGGAAAGAACACCAGTGTTCTGGGAAAATGTTAACATAGGTAGAAGTACAACTGTGCCAGGGATTTTACAATTATTACTGACTAGTATGCTCAGGGGAATCTTCTAACTGCTTACCTTTTGGGATCTAGGAAGGAATTTCCCTCTGCATGTGATTAGTCCTATTTTGGTGAGATTTTTTCTTCCTCTGTTGCCTCCAGTTGGTGTTATGAGTAGATATAGTATTGTGTCAAGGCATTTCTATATTTATGGCTAGGTCTACACGTGAATACATTGTTTGGTTGCATGTTTGGAGAAATTATTGGTTGATTTTAGAGCAACTTTGAGGTTGGCAGAAATCCACAAGAGGTTTTGATACATTGGTTGGCCTCATAATTGATACCTAACCCAAATACAGAATTGGGAATAAGTGAAACATGGGAGGCAGTGAATGTCATTTACACCATAACATGAGGATGGCTGTTACTATAAGATTCTGGACACCCATTTGTTAGGACCAGTTGTTATTACCTTTATTTTTTAAATTTTAATTTAAGACATCTCAGAACGATTCATAGATTTTAATACCAGAAGGGCCCATTATGATACCTAGTCTGACCTGCGGTAAAACACAGGCCATAGATTTCACCCAGCGATTCCTGCATCGAGTCCAACATCTTGTGGTTGGATTAGAACACAACATTTATGGTAGGGAGAAAGGGAACAGACAGTAACAGCTTCTAGCTAGAATTGGAAGGTAATGCAAAACAGACTGCAAAACTTTCTCGATATTCCTCTGTTCCATTTCAACATGTACAAGCTATCATTATATTTTGTGGTCTCAGCAACGGAACAGCATGCTGGCTGATGACGAAAGCAGATTCTGACTGGGCTAGGGTTTCCAAGCAGAAATAATTATTTTCTTGTTCTAGTTTAATACATCATTACCAACAATACCTGTATGCTGATTTAACAAGCTGAATACTTCGGGGTTTTGGAATACGTTTGAGATTCATATCATTATCTCCTTACAAAACAAAGGTAAAGTCCCAGATGTTCTCCCTAAAGTCTGATCCGAAGTTCACTCAAGCCAACAGGTCTCTCTGCTCTTCAGGGCTGAGACTGTCTCATACTCTGCGTTTGTATAGCACCTAGCACAATGGGGACCTATCTTGGCGTTGGCATTATGCTAATAATAAAAGTAATAATTTACAATGGACTTTGGATCAGGACCCTAAAGCATAGAGAGTAGCTTCTCTCAGGCATTAATGTACTTTAAATATTTTAATCAGGCAGAAAGCAGTCATTGTGTATCTCACAGAGATTTAAAAATATTGCCAACATTTTCAAATGTGGGGTGCCTAATGTAAGGCACCTTTAAGGCCCTAAAAAAAATGGCTCATGGTGCTGAGGACACACAGCTCCCACTGACTCCAGTCCTATGCAAACTGGCTATTATTTTTAATGGCAGCTGTCTGGTTGAAGCTGGTTAGAATAATACACCAGGAGATGGACTAGTGGGTAGATCACACGATCCATTGTCTACAGCCAAGCTCTAAGAAACAACCGCATTTGCTCCAACCCCTCAGACAGAGACTAACACCTACAAGATCTCTATCAAGCGTTCTTAAAACTACAATACCCACCTGATGATGTGAAGAAACAGATTGACAGAGCCAGAAGAATACCCAGAAGTCACCTACTCCAGGACAGACCCAACAAAGAAAGTAACAGAACGCCACTAACCATCACCTTCAGCCCCCAACCAAAACTTCTCCAGCACATCATCAAGGATCTACAACCTATCCTGAAGGACGATCCCTCACTCTCACAGATCTTGGGACACAGGCCAGTCCTTGCTTACAGACAGCCCCCCAACCCAAAGCAAATACTCACTAGCAACCACACACCACACAACAAAAACAGTAACCCAGGAACCTATCCTTGTAACAAACCCCGATGCCAACTCTGTCCACATATCTATTCAAGAGACACCATCATAGGACCTAATCACATCAGCCATACCATCAGAGGCTTGTTCACCTGCACATGTACCAATGTGATATATGCCATCATGTGCCAGCAATGTCCCTCTGCCATGTACATTGGCCAAACCGGACAATCTCTACGCAAAGGAATAAATGGACACAAATCAGACGTCAAGAATTATAACATTCAAAAACCAGTCGGAGAACACTTCAACTTCCCTGGTTACTCAATTACAGACCTAAAAGTCGCAACACTCCAACAAAAAAACCTTCAAAAACAGACTCCAATGAGAAACTGCTGAATTGGAATTAATTTGCAAACTGGACACCATTAAATTAGGCTTGAATAAAGACTGGGAGTGGATGGGTCATTACACAAAGTCAAACTATTTCCCCATGCTAATTTTTTCCCCTACTGTTACTCACACCTTCTTGTCAACTGTTGGAAATGGTCCATCCTGATTATCACTCCAAAAGTTTTTTTTTTCTCCTGCTGATAATAGCCCACCTTAATTGATTAGTCTCATTATAGCTGGGGGCATGGCAACACCCATTCTTTCATGTTCTCTGTGTATATATATCTATCCTCCTACTGTATTTTCCACTGCATGCATCTGATGAAGTGGGTTTTAGCCCACGAACGCTTATGCCCAAATAAATTTGTTAGCCTCTAAGGTGCCACAAGTACTCCTGTTCTTTTTGCTGATAAAGAAATATATTAGATGGCTCAGCAATTTTCACACTAATGTAACCTGAACAAATGAGGCATTCACATTAAACAATGAGCTATCTTCAAGGTGACTCACCATCAAGGAAAAAGGAAAGCTTTCGTATATGAACAGTTTGCATCACATATAAAGCACCAGGTAGCATCAGCAGGAGAAACTGCAGCATCATTTGAGAAATACAAGATCTATGTGGTATCGTGCATCTTTGACTCCCTCAGCTGACCTCCGCCCACTAAGCCAGCTTCCTATCACTTAGTCTCACGTTCCAACCTCCTAAGCAGCTCCACACAACCACTGTTTTTTAAAAATGTGCCAGAGAAATTCTTCCTCTTTCTTCTTCCAAACGTGGAGCTTCCCAACAAAATGACACCTGCCCCAGCCTCAGGATGAGCAACATTTAGCCCCTGTGCCAGTGACTGTTCCTCAAAGAAAAACGTTACTGATTTAAGGTGTATTATTGTGCAGCCCTGAAATAGTTTTACATCATTCGATAGATGAGACTCTCAGCACTTGCTTCTAGATCTGCAATGACCTGAAATATTGAACTCAAAATAATAAATTAGTTAATTAATTAATGATTGTGTGTGTCTGTGTGTGTGTGTGTATATATATATATATATATATATTACAACAACTTGTAAAAATGATCTGAAATAGCTTTTCTGTGTGTGTGTGTGTGTGTGTGTGTGTGTGTGTGTGTGTATACACACACACACACACAGTAAAGCTATTTCAGATCATTTTTACAAGTTGTTGTAGCTCCTCTGCAGTTGGACTCATTGTAAGTAAGGGACCTGGCTTTACAGGTAAATGGATAGGAATAATAACCCCAACAATATGCTTATACTGGCTCTAAAGGATTCCTATATTATTTTTCTATACGTGAAACACACAATATACTTGATGCAGTTGAGTGGTATAAAGGCTTTACTGGTACTCATTTGAGATGACCTGAATAATTCACTTGTGGCTTCGCCATTTGCAATTAATGTGACCACTCCAAATTCATGCCAATAAAATCTTTCTATCACACAAGCATATATTTTATTATAGGTCACACAGCCAGGGATGTTCATAGATAAGGCTGCCTAACACTTTCCTTTATCAGAATCTTTTCAGTTCTGTATCATTTTGCCAAACTTTAATCATTCAGGGTGAAATATTCCTTGTCCGGTGTCTGCCGCAACCTTAATTTTGGGGGGAAGTTTCAGCTAAAATGGTTTGGCCATTTTCAAGAATGAGGTTAAGAAAAAGCTTTGTTTTGCTCAACCAAAAAATTCTTACAACTGTTTTGTGGAGAAGCTCTAGTGCTCCCTGGTTTTCAGCAGGGACTTCAAATTTGGCAGGGAAGGGGGCCTGCCCTGATATGATGGATGTGCCTTTTGATGTCCCCATGAAAATTTCCCCAAATTTGGCCAAATTATGAACTCCTAAAAAAAAAAAAAATCAGAGTTTCCACATGCTCAATATAGATTTGTTAGAGCTTGGGAGCTAAGCAAGGGAGGTCTAGGTTGGACATTAGGAAAAAGTTCCTAACTGTCAGGGTGGTTAAACACTGGAACAAATTGCCTAGGGAGGTTGTGGAATCTCCGTCTCTGGAGATATTTAAGAGTAGGTTAGATAAATGTAGATATTTAAGAGTAGGTTAGACCATCTATCAGGGATGGTCTAGACAGTATTTGGTCCTGCCATGCCGGCAGGGGACTGGACTCGATGACCTCTCGAGGTTCCTTCCAGTCCTAGAATCTATGAATCTATGAATCTCTCTGGAAATTCTGTCAGTTCCATTTCCTTGCAGCTCCTACATGCCAACCGGCCTGCACATGCTCCATCCCCATAGAGCACGCTCCAACCCAAGGCAGCAGTAATTGAACAGAACTTTCCCTGGAATTGCTCCTTCTAGCAGCCCCAGACACTACAGCACCCAGCGCTGGAACGGAGAGCAGGGAGACTCTCTCTTTTTATGCTCTCAATGCTTTCCTCCCACCCTACCCCAGCTGATGCCCAGGCAGAGTGGAGGAGAAGGAGGAAACAGCCTGAATGGAATGGAGGTGGGGAGAGAGGCACAGGATGGGGGCAACACTAGGGTCAGGAGCCTGGGAGGGAGGGAGAAACAGTGGCAGGAGTCAGGGCCGCCCAGAGGATTCAGGGGGCCTGGGGCAAAGCAATTTCGGGGGCCCCTTCCATAAAAAAAAGTTGCAATACTATAGAATATTCTTGTGGGGCCTGGGGCAAATTGCCCCACTTGCCCCTCCCCCCCCTCTGGGCAGCCCTGGCAGGAGTAGAGGAGAAAGAAGATGAAGACGGGGGATAGAAATGGGGGAAGAAGATGAAGAAGGGGCATAGGAATGTAAATTGAATAGGGAGATAGGACAGGAGCAGAAGGGTGAAAACAGGCAGAAGCACATGAAGGGTGCAGGGGTACAGGGGAAAAGGCAGGAGAAAATAGTATGTGATCATATACTTAAAGACTGTATGATAATACATACACAGATAGGGGCTGAATTAAGGTTGCACAGGCCAGCATAGGCACAGTTGAGGAGAAAAAGAAGCTGGGGGGCGGCCGAGATACTTTATTGCACCCTGAATAAATAAAGTAACTGTCATTATTACGGCAGTATCCACAATCAGGTAGGCACTGTTCACACAGGCAGTGAAAACAAAACCCTTGCCCTGAAGAATTAATAATCCAAGGAGAAAGAAAGAAATTCGCCCCCAGCAAGTGCAGAACAGAATGTTTCAAGGCTTCTGTACAGTAAGGAAATTATATCTTCTTGTCAACTTATGTCACATGAAGCAAGTAAAGATCAGATAAAAAAGGGATGCAGTGACACTCTAATTTTAGAACCTAACATATAGTCTCTTTAAAAAAAGGTAAATTTCATACAGTATCCAGCATCTTCTACAGTATTTTCTTTGGTTAAAAAAAAATAAATAAACATGGACTGATTTTTTTTTTTAAGCCATTACTGTACATTTTGTATAAAAAAAAACAGAAAATGTCTATTTCAAGTATGCCACATGCAATTTCCCTTATTTTCAGGTGAGTAGAAAGTATTTTGGAGATTAAATACATTAGCAGACACCTAACTAGGTAGTGTCTATTTAACAAAACAATTATAGAACAGTTTGTAAACAAAAGTTTTTCCTCATTAGGGAGGAGGGATAGCTCAGTGGCTTGAGCATTGGCCTGCTAAACCCAGGGTTGTGAGTTCAATCCTTAAGGGGGCCACTTAGGGATCGGGGGCAAAATCAGTACTTGGTCCTGCTAGTGAAGGCAGGGGGCCGGACTTGATGACCTTTCAAGGTCCCTTCCAGTTCTAGGAGATAGGATATCTCCATATATTATTATTATTAAATGTATTGCAAGCCCCCTGAAAAGGCTGTAGTCTGTATTTTGTTAAATGGCACTTCTGATCATTATTTAAATAGAAACCAAAATATACCTACATGGTAGGTGGGCTTTCAAATCTTCATAGTTTCTTCAATTTGATTTTAGTTATCTGCATTGCGACTTGACATCTTACAGCACCAAAGTTCGAAGTCAAACCCACCATGGCTAGAGAAGTTGCAGCTCTAATAAAACTTCTCCCAACAGGGTGTGGTCAATAATTTAGCTACATCCTTACTCTAAAATTTTAGGGGGAGTGGGGCGCTCTTGTAATTTTTCCTGCCCCACTAACTACAAAATCAAGACATGCTGAGTTCATGCAGATTCTCCAACTTTCCATTTACCAAGACTGGAATTTTTAAACAAGCTTTGCTGTGAAACAGTCCATAATATCTCAATATGTAAATAATGTAACATGCCATGGTACTAGTAAAAATACAAGTATTTGAATTATGCTTGTAAAATTTGCTGAAATATAGACTTTTATTACATTAAAGTTCTCAAACGGTAGGTCGGGATCCCAAAGTGGGTCGCGACCCTGTTTTAATGGGGTTGCCAGTGCTGGTGTTAACTTGCGGGGGCTCTGGGCCAAAGCCCAAGCACCACCACCCAGGGCTGAAACCCAAGGGCTTCAGCCCTGGGTGGCGGGGCTCAGATTCCCTCCCCTGTCCCCCACCCCCTGGCCCAGAGCACGCTCAGGCTTCGTCCCCCCTTTGGGGTCATGTAGTAATTTTTGTTGTCAGAAGGCAGTCGCGGTGCAATGAAATTTGAGAACTTTGATGTATATATTTTTCTTTCTTCGGTGCATTTGAAACAAAATAGAAGTTAATGTAAGAAACTTTATATAGAGTTTCTCCCCTTTTTTGAATTTTAATTGGTAGCTTTATACACATTATTTATTATATTTGTTGTTCTTGAATGTATACTTGTGATAACCCCCTCATAATATTTTACATAAATATAATTCTATATAAATATTTAATTTAAATAGGACAGCTGGCTATATTTCTCTAAAACATGCCATGTTTTTATAGGAGCATTATCATCATGATTTTCAGGTCAAAGCAGATCAGGGGTCAGCAACCTTCAGCACACGGCCCATCAGGGTAATCTGCTGGTGGGCCATGAGACATTTTGTTTACGTTGACCGTCGGCAGGCCCAGTCCCTAGTGGCTGCGGTTCACCGCTTCCCTCAGCTCCCATTGGCTGGGAACGGCGAACCACAGCCACTGGGAGCTGCGGGGGGCCGGACCTATGGACAGTCAATGTAAACAAAATGTCTCGCAGCCCCTTAGCAGATTACCCTGATGGACCATGTGACGAAGGTTGCCAACCCCTGAAGTAGATCTACAACTCTTATCTATGTAGTAGCACCCCGGTCCTGTGAACATGCAAATGCTACTATAGGACGACTCAAGCAAGCATGTGCACAAATGTTTGTGGAAGCTGGCCCTAAGGGTTAGATTCTGCCAATGCTTACTACTAGCACAGAGCTTACCCCCTTGAGGTGTCCCACTGACAGCAGTAAGTACTACACCCAGTAGTGAGTATTTCCAGCATCAGGCCTTTAGAATTTCTGCCAACTTCTCTACTTGCTGTATCAGCATTCCCTATTGAGAGCTAATTGCCTCCCGAAGTGATAGTGGTGAAATTACAGCGCTGGCACTGACCTTAAAAATCATCACAAATATATAGCTAGATAGCTAAAATTAAACAAATTCTATGGAAACTTTATAAACCAGTGAGGTAAAAGGAAGTTTAAAAAGGAAAGAAAACAGATGACACTAGGTAGATACAAACTGTATGGGGAAGTTGACCTTCCAGTAAACCATTTCTATCTATTTATATCTGTTAACCTGTTACTAACTGCACTATAAATACAGGCCAAGTACTGGCACCAGTGTCCTATTTAGAACTGAAAAGTTGCCCCAGCTGCAGCAGAACAGATTATGTATATTATAGCAGCTTTCTGCTAACTGTATTCCTCTACGGAATTGTGGTTTCAGTCATTATGGGGGCACATCTGATAACTACATAGTTTTTTCAACAAAGGACAGTCAGCATAGCATCCATGCAGCTCTCAGGAATTCCACTGGGACCTCATTGTTTTATATTACGCACACACAAAAAGCCACACACTCGTTTCATGTGACTGGAAAATACCACATAAAACAAGAAAAATATTTTTTGTTAATCTAATAATAGGCTCAATAGAGCTTCTCACTAAAAATATGTTTTTTATCTTTCCATGCTGGTGGTCCCCTGGATTGATTAATTCATTTCACGTTTATTCTACTTTAGATCTGCTGACAAAAAAAATGACAATGGATCCAGGAACTGAGCTGTGAGATACACTGCTCAGCTTCAGGCTGTTCCATGGGTTTCCTTTAGAAGAGACTCTTCGAGAGAGAGGAGTAGGAGAGGGAAGCCCAGCAGGATGGAGAATACAAGGTAAGGCACTGCTGTGATTGTGACTAACATTAATCGTCTCTTGGAAAGCCAAAGGAATCTGAACAAGTCCTACTTCTGTCATGCTCTGCCAAGACACTGCTCTGCATCTGAGAGTTGGAGCATTTCTTTTTACTCTACCAACCCGGTCATTCTTTTTTTTTTTTTTTTTTTTTTTTAAATGTTTCCACCATAAGGATGGTGGTGGTCATTTCTGAAAAAGTCATTGGAGGTCACAGTGAATTACTGCCTTCATAACCAATTGAATTTTCAGTCATCAGAAGTGGCTTGAGGAAGACTCTAGGAAAAGCTATGTTTTACCTGTTACGCCCAAGGATCTTTGGCATTTCAGCATCTTCAAAAGAGTGCATGAAAAACAAGCTAGTTTAAAATGAGAGTGTAAATCTATGGAGACATATTTTCTTTATGACCCATAAGTCTAAATCTTCAATGAATTCCAAACAATTGTTTTTGTTTTAACTGAACTTGTTAGCTACGAAGATAAGTAATATCCAAACTCATGGTCTGTTTACCTCTTATTTATACACTATTTGCTTGATTTTCAGTGCACAGCTCCAGCTGAAGTCATTGAGAGCTGCAAATGCTCAGCGCCTATGAAAAGCAGGCCCTATATCTCTGATACACGAGAACACATAATAAACTGAAGTTAGAAAATATCCAGTCTGCGGTGATCTGTACTATTATTCTACTGGCACACAGACACTGCTGTCTCTTTCTGCCAGTTGGGAAAATGGACAAGTCATGCTAAATTTTCTGCACCTCCCTTTTTCCCCCTGACAACTATCAATATGGTTCTTTGCTGTTGGCTGGAAAGGCATGAAGACATATGGCTACTGATTTCTGAGACAACTCTGATGCTCAGCGGATTGCTAAGCAGTGTCTGTTCTAAATGTACTTTGTTGTCCACACTTCCATTAGAGACTGGCACACAGATAACTGCCCCTATATTTCAAAAAGACTCAGCTACAGTGCAGGGCAATACACAATTGCCCTGCCACAAACACATTTATTTTACATGCAGTCATTAAAGCATTGAGGGTATAAAAGAAGAAGTACATAAACTAACCTAAACTGAGCTCTATATTCCCTAACGAGCCCAGCCTCCAGAAAGTTAAAAGTAAACAAAACTTACTCCTGTTTAAATACAATTACAGATCACGGATTAAGAATTCCAACAAAAAGAGCAAGTCCTTGCATTATGACTCTAATCTGAATAGTGGCTCACCACAATAATCTGAGCCTAATGTTGCAGACACTAAAAGATCAACGACACAGCAGATGCCTTATGTGGATATGTTTCAATATCATGTACATGAAACACATCTTAGAAAAATATGTTCAAAATCAGCACATGATTTTTTCCCCTTCCAGTGTCTGACTATACAGCCATGGCTAGAGCCTATATCATTTCATAAAAAATAAACTCACTACAGGAAGCTGGCTAGATTTTGGCCTATGTAGAAACGGAAATAGAGTTCTTTAATTATTAAGGAGTATTTTTTGAAAGGTAGCTTTTCCTGTTGTTAATACCCAAAATCAGATTACAGTGCAGCTCAGATTAATATTTGAGTATCTGAGTGGAAACAAATGTCCATTAAACTGCAGGATGGCCTAAAGCTTTATAAATAACCATGTCGCCTCTCTGCCAGTTGCAGTTGTGACTACTGATTCAGAATGCTAAGTTATTTCATCAAAGTCACGTGTTTACAAAAACATTGCAAAGTGAAGATCAAGGTTAAATAGTTATCACTAAATCCTAGCCAACTAGATGACCCAACAACCTTGCAGTTCTGACATGGCGTAACTGTAATATATAATTAGGGCTTCTGATTCTCAATTTTAACCAATAAACACAAATAAAATATCCCTAATAGTGGTTATCCAGTAAACACCAGAAAAACACCAGGGATGGTTCCTCGTATCTACTTGGAGCAGTATTGCAGACTATGGCGGTGTGATTTCTAAACTGCACTAACAGATTGCACATTTAATTGGTCTGTGTAGATCCTGATGGTGCACACTCAAGGTTCCGTAGTGCACTTTAACATAGTGCTGTTTGGGAACATTATGAAGACACTACTGCGATGAGTAATGTACATAATACGTATGCATATAATATACATGTATGTTGTATAATATGTATCTTCTATATTGTATTATTATACATCACTTATTACAGTGTATACTAAAAGAAAGCTCAAAACCCCCTGATTTTTGGACATCTAAATAAAACTCAAAAATTGCTAAACATAAATGGTGAAAAATGAAATTAATAAACCCCACAAAACAGAAGCTCTAGATATAGTAATCAAAAGTTACTAGTGATTTCTCCTGGAGATTTTTTTTTTTTTTAATGGATATGAAACATTTCACATGTTAAAAAAAAAGTCAAGTTAGAAAAATCAAAAGTTCAGTCATATCAAAAGAGATATGTATAAAAAACGGCCACATTAAATATCATAGGATATATAAAAAATGGTTACTAACCTTTTGTAACTGTTGTTCGAGTTGTGTTGTTCATGTCCATTCCATGCTAGGTGTGGCTGAGCCGCGTGCACTGTTGCCAGTGGAAGGGCCAACTCTAGCGCCCTCTGGAAACACGTGCATATGCGCCGGTATAAGGGGCGCTTCTCAGTTCCTTCTTGCTGGTAACTCTGACAGAAGGGTAGGAAGGTGGGTCACGGAAACATGAGCAACGCATCTAAAAGAACAACAGTTACGAAGGTTAGTAACTGTTTTTTCTTCTTCGAGTGCTTGCTCGTGTCCATTCCATGCTAGGTGATTCACAAGCTGTACCCCAGGAAGTGGGCTTGGAGTTCATGGACATTCTGACCGTAACAGTGCTCTCCTAAAACTAGCATCATCTTGGGCCTGTTGGGTAATGGCTTAGTGGGACACAGAGGTATGAACTGACAACCAGGTTGCAGCTCTGCAGATATCCTGGATTGGTATCTGCACGAGGAACGCTGCTGACGAAATCTGGGCCCTTGTGGAATGAGCAGTCATGATGGCTGGAGGCAGGACATTTGCCTACTTGTAACAAGCCTGATACAGGTGGTTATCCAGGACAAGATTCTTTGGGATGACACAGGTAGTCCTCTCATCCTTTCCACTATTGCTACAAAGAGTTGCGTGGGTTTGCAGAAGGGCGTAGTCCTTTCAATATAAAAGGTGAGGGCCTGCCTAACATCCAACTTATGAAGCCAATGTTCCTTGGTGGACTTCTGAGGTTTTGGGAAGAAGACAGGTAAAAAAATAACCTGGTTGTTGTGGAATTGTGCCACCACCTTCTGTAGAAAGGTCGGATGGGAGCATAGTTGAATCTTGTCCTTAAAGAACACCATGTAAAGAGGTTCTGAAGTAAGGGCTTTGATCTCAGAGACCCTTCTGGCTGAGGTGATCGCCACCAGGAAGGTGACCTTCCATGAAAGAAGCAGTAGGGAGCACAATGCTAACAGCTTGAAGGGGGGGCCCCATGAGCCTTGACAGGGCCAGTTTTAAGTCCCATGCGGGGTCCATTCGCGAACCTGAGGATAGAGTATTTCCAGCCCCTTGAGAAACCATAGGAGAACGATAATCTGCCGTTCACTGGAGGGTGGAAGGCTGAGATGGGTTCTAAATTAATCTTAATAGATGAAAGAGCCAGACCTTGCTGCTTTAGGTGAAGCAGAGAAGCTCGGAATGGAGAGACATTCCGTTCAGAGGCCCAACAAGAGAAAAAGTTTCCACTTGGCCAAGTAGGTAGCCCTGGTGGAAAGCTTTCTACTACTTAGCAAGACCTGTCGAACCTGATCCGAGCAGGCTTGTTCCTCGGGATTCAGCCACGCAGCATCCATGCAGTCAGGTGCAGGGAGGCAAGGTTTGGGTGAAGCAATCTGCCATGGTCTTGTGAGATCAAGTCCAGGGGAAGTGGGAGCATAAGTGGTCCCACCAAGAGGTCCAGAAGCATGCCAAACCACTGCTGATGTGGCCACACCGGTGCTATCAGGATAATCCTTGCCTTGTCCCATTTGATATTTAGGAGAACCTTGTGAATCAAGGGAATCGGAGGAAAGGTGTACAGTAGATGGTCTGCTCATGAGAGAAGAAAAGCATTGGAGAGGGAGCCTGTGTTGCAAACAGAATTGATGGCATTTCCCGTTCTGCCTGAATGTGAATAGGTCCACCTGGAGAGGCCCCCATCTCTGGAAGATGACATTGATGACCTCTGGGTGAAGAGACCACTCTTCTGGGGTGATCTGCCAGTATGTTTCGGGCTGCCAGGAGATGTGTTGCCTTGAGGTGAATGGTGTGTTTAACGCAGAAGTCCCACAGTCAGAGGGTATCCTGGCACAAGGCCGAAGATTGAGCCCCTCCCTGCTTTGGCTGAGCTAAGCCCCTGGTCAAGGCAACCTTTAAAAAAAAAAAAAAAAAAAAAAAAAAAAAACCCTAAAAATTAGCATTTTCCATTAAAAATTGTGCTGCTGCTTCAATGGATTCCCTTAGCAAATTTGTATCTGTCTCTGTCTTTCTGGTATGTACTGATCAGCATTCTAGCTTCCTAATTTTGACTGACATTTCCTCCCTGTAACAACTAAACTTAGAATGCATCTCCGTGATGGGAGCATAAATGTGACCCCCCCTGCCCACAGATATTCTCCTTGCTGTGGAGGAAAAGGATCAGATGCCTCTGTACCACTATCCCATCCTCCTCGATGTCCCTATAGACATCACAAGGAGAGAACTCCATGAGGCTGCCACCCAGGGCCGGTGCAACCCATTAGGCATCCTAGGTGGTCGCCTAGGGCGGTAGCATTTGGGGGGTGGCATTTCAGGTCCTGCGGCCGCCCCAGTCGTCGTTGGCATTTAGGCAGAGGGAGCTGGGGCAGGGGGACATGGGGAGGGCTACCTGCAGCAAGTAAGGGGGGGGTGGCACGCAGGGGAACCGCTCCCCACCCCAGCTCACTTCTGCTCCGCCTCCTCCCCTGGGCATGCCGCCCCGCTCTGCTTCTCTCCCTCCCAGGCTTGTGGTGCCAAACAGCTGATTGGCGCCGCAAGCCTGGGAGGCGGGAGAAGTGGAGCAGCGATGGAGTGTTCAGGGAGGAGGCGGAGCAGAGGTGAGCTGGGGCAGGAAGCTGCTGTGGGGGAGGAGGGGTGCCTCAGGGCAGAGGGGGGGAGCTGCCGCAGGGGGGCGCCTCAGGGCGGGGGGGGGGGAAGCTATCGCGGGGGAGGAGAGCGCCTTAGTGCGGAGAGCTGCCATAGGGCTCGGGAAGGGGAGGGGCGCAAGGTGGAAGTTTCGCCTAGGGCGCAAAACATCCTTGCACCCTCCCTGCTGCCACCCATGCAGGAGGGAAGGGATGAGGACTGGGTAGCTCTGTACTAGATGGGGTCAGAGTCAAGGGGATGCACGTTGTCTCCCATGGGTCTGTGAAGAGTACCTGGGAGCGGTAATATAACTTTGAGCTCCTATTACATTTGCCAGAACACCCCTGTATGATGGGACTCCACCATTAAGAGGGAGTCCCACAGTCAGCAGTGGTTAAGGTGAGCCCTGGTAGCAAAGATCCAAGCTTCCAGGAAGGCTCCCAAGCCTAAATAGAGACACAGGGCCTCCATGCAAACACCACCTTTGGCCTCCTGGGAATCCCAGTGGTTCCATAGGCTTTGGGGACAAATCCTGTAGCTCATTGCACAGGGGTGATACGCTCTTCTCCCGACTATTGGAAAAATAAGCTGGAATTTTCCATAAGGGGTTCCTCATGGAGATGCCCTCCCGTCCCTGCTGCACACACCCACCAAAGATTTACACAGGAGGGAGCAACCCAGCCTTTTGTTCAGTATAAACTCCACATTTATATTGGTGTAAGTGAACAGAATAGGGCTCTGTATTTCCCATTTTGCTGCCTCTACCCTTTATCTCCTCCTTTAAGGCAGGAACTAGGGTTGTCCAAGACCCAGTGATAAGCCCCTTCCCTCACGTTCATCCTCTACTTGGGCAAGGACTGCTTCCTCAGGAAAGAACACTAGCTCTCCAGCAAAGGCAGTCTCAACCCTTCACATACAGCAGTCAGGTGACAACAACCATATTTCAGCGAAGAGCATCCCACACAAATGCTCTTGGAAGAGCCATAATGACAGTGGCACAAAATTCACCAATACTCACATGCTAGAGCGGAGAATGTTACTTATATACAAGATTATTGTATTTAAATGGTATTTAGATGTCCTGTTTTTAATCTGGCAGTTCCTTTGTGTGCAGAAGTTCTGCTAAAGCTGATGGGAACTTCATGTATGCAAAGATGTCAGGATCGGACCCTTAAGCGTACGCCTACTGTGCGAGCCAAGGTAGACAGACTCATGCTAGGCTTGAGCTAGCACGCTAAAAATAGTTATCGAGTGTAAAGTCATAAGGGACTCCCAGATCATCCAGTCTGACCTCCTGTATATCGCAGGACACCAACCCTCGCACAATAAACCCAACCATCAAAATTAGACCAAAGTATCACAGAGTAGGAGACTAAGCAATTATGTGCCACAAACAGAATAGAAGGAACCGAGGCCCACCAATGCCCAAGGTTCTGGAATGTCAGGGAACTGATATGCAGCAGATATGCAAGGTCAAATCTGGTGTACACTGTTGTAAACCCAAGGAAAGATTTCATCTGAGGCAAACTAGTCCACGAGAAATATATAACAGATAATTTTAGCCAATATATTAGCTTAGCTTCAACAGTGCTTTCAACAACAGAGAAAGATTACCAAGGAGTTCACCTAACAGCTAATAGGAGGATATTTAGTTATTAATAATGCATGAATATAACTCCACATTTGTTTATGAATGGTGATTTGTATGACCTTAAAATGATGATGATGCTTCTTTGAATTCTCCTAACCAATTTGCATCTGGCTCAGGAGTGGTTTCCTAATATAGAAATATAGTACACACAAAAAACTACATTAAAAGGAAGATTATTAAGGTTGCACAGTTGAACACTCAAAAGTTAGGAAATGTCAGAATTAAGGTTGCTTAAACAACTTCATTTTCGGAAACTGATGAACTATTTTGTCTGAAATATTCCAAAACAATTCAGCCTAAGGCAGAAACACAGCATTGAAAATTTAAGCCCAACCAGTAAAATTTTGGCACAGTTATAAGAAAGTGAAAACCAGGTGTTACAATGGGAAATATTGGACAACTTTTACAATAGATGGTGCTACCAGCCCTGCCTATAATTCTGATGAGTATTCCTGTTAGCTTTATTATCCCTAATTTTGAATGACACTTCTCCCCTATTAACCATATTCAAAATATTGTAAAGCCTCCAAATTTTCTCCAATGTCTATGGAGCTTATAAAAGTATGTACTTGTAATTTTTTTTTCTTTAACTGAAATGAAGCCTCGGGCATCTTATTACAATTTGACAACAAACATCATTTAAAGATTGCAAGTCATTAGACTGAACACTTGTTACAAAAACATTTCTAAACACTTATTTTATAGCACAACACAGTTTGGGATGACCTATGCATACATTTCATAAACACAATTTAGTCTACTTAGTGAACTGCTGAGAGACTGAAAACAACCGTTTGTTTCTAAATGGTTATCACAGGAAGACAGGCGACAACTCACTCCAATCTTAACTACTGTCAGCAGTTTCCAGCCATTAGCAGGTGTCAATGAGGTTCTTGTACTTAGATGGCACCCTGACTTAAATTGCACTGCAAAGAATCGCCTTCACCAAAATGGAGCTAGTCAACCTTCAAGTGAAGACAAATAATATTCTGCACACAAGTAAAGTGCTAAATTTGTTGTGAAACCCTAGAATATGAGTTTGGTCCCTGTACTACATTTTGATAAGTAATGTTGTTTTGCCATGTACTAGTATGAACATACTAAAGAATAATCCCGTCTTTCTGCAGTAATGAACACAACCAACTTTTCCAATTGAAATGAATGATTAAATGCAAACAGTGGAATATAACTTGCCTGAACATTTTTTGTTGTTGTTTTCATCCTACAAAAGCATTGTTCAAAGTTTTTAATATTTGGCATGTAGAATTTAGAAAAATGGGCTTGTATATTTATAATATTTGTTACAAGGTAATTCCTGTGCCATTCAGTTATTCTGTAAACACAGACCAGTATTTGAAACATTTTATTAATCACCTCAGCCACTGTAACATCCCCCCAAATCACTATCACTTCAGCTAAAGGAATAACTGCTTAGCTGGCAACACCAATAGTGTCCCATCTTGTATGTGGACTGGTCACTAGAGAGGGACATGATATATTTAGCCAGAATGCTACATCCTTCTGCTCCCTACATAGGTACCGACTCCATGGAAGCACTAATGGGGGAAAAATGGTGGGTGCTGGATATAGAACTCTCTCATAACAAGATCAACAGTGAAATGACCCAATAGGCCTTAATTGGGGCAATGAGACATGGGGGAGAGAACGTTTTTCAAAAACCGGGTTCTGGGCTATTTAGATCAGTGTTTCTCCACGTTTTGTGCTGGACTTAATTGTGACCTCCCCACACACTCTAGAAAAAATGGAGGGCCTCCCTCCCCCACCTTAAGCACGCAGCTTGGCGCTCCAACCCCATGGGTTGCGGATCTGAAGCCTGAAGCCCCACGGGGCATGGAGCTGAAACCCATGGGGACCCAGGCAACTGCCCTGCTTCCTACTCCCCAACGCCAGCCTTGCTTGTGACTCCCCTAAACCCATCCTGAGATCCCCAAGTTGAAAACTCTGGTTTAGCTCATAACCAACATCTTGAAATGTACACGAACATGGTTAGTTAACCACTGTACTGGATTAAGATGCTAATGGTGGTATGTTCCATTTTTCCTGGTGTTCTCTTCAGGGAACAAATTGGTGACCCTTTCCAGTTAATGCAGAGAGGGTAACAAGGAAAGGCCCAATCCAGAAGGGCAAAAAATGAAACAAACTGAGACAGAGGCATTACCAACCCACCATATTACTTTAAACACAACAATTATATTTCCAGATGCTCTATTTGATATTCACCAGGCAGAAACTTTGCTTGGAAAGTCCACAGGTGTACAGCATACAATGAAGCAGAGCTGGAAACTGAAAGCCTAATTAGATATCAAGAGGGAAGCCAGGAAACCCCATAGAGCTTGCATGACAGTCAGAGAGGAGACGGAGATCCCTGTGGAGGAAGAACTCCATATCCAGTTTTTATTGATCTGTATTGTAGCCAGAGCTGAGCAATTTCTATTACTGTTTAAAGAGAAACTCTATTTCTTTTGTTATCAGCTGTGTTTCTGGGACCTCATTAATAAATACTGAGGAGAAAAGCTTTTGGGTGAACGGTTTATTTATTTGGTTGGTTGCTGGACCAGCTGGTCTCTGCTGCCTGTTTATTCCAACTTTATTAAAGAAAGAGGGGCCACAAAGATGAGCTTGTAAATGGCTTATGCATATGTGTATCATTGCCCTATGGCGGATGGAATGTTTGACCTGTTCTAATGTTTGCGTTTGGATTCAAAAGCTTTAATAACGCACCAGAGCTCTTCCTTGTGTTCAGGGCTGATGCTTTTGGAGAAAAAAAACCTGAGTTCTATTCCCATGCCTCATGTCTGTGCAGTTTGGCTGACCAAGTAGTGTCTGCAGACAACTCATAATGGCCTAAGCCAGCGGTTCTCAATGGGGGGTCTGTGAGCTCTTTCAGGGGGTCCATGGAGCCCCACGGCTGAAGCCTGGAGCCCCAACATCCCCCTCCAGGCAGCAGCCGCGGGGCTGAAGCCCCACACTCCAGTGCTGCAACAGGGCAACAGTTGGGAGCTGTGGGGATGAAACTCCAAGCCCAGGTGCTGTCGCTGGGCTGAAGCCGGGAGTCGCAGGCAGAAGCCCTGACCCTGGTGCCGCTCCAGGGCTGCATCAGGGAAGCCCGGACTAAAGCCCAAAGCTCCGGTGCAGCCCTGGGGCTGCGGGACTGAAGCACTGAGCCCTGATGTGGGGCTGAAGCTGGGAGTTGTGAGGCTGAAACCCAGAGCCCATGGGCCCCGCAGGCCTAAAGTTGGGAGCCAGCGCTGAATCCTGGAGCCATGAGACCCAGTTAGCCCTACGGTGTCAAGCAGGGAGCAGCAGTGCTGAAACTAGCCATGGGCTGAAGCTCAAGCCCTGGCTTCCTGCCAGAAGGGCAGACTTTCAAGTCAGCCCCTGGGGTGGTGGTAGGGTGACCAGATAGCAAGGGTGAAAAATCGGGACAGCGGGTGGGGGAACAGGAGTACTTGTGGCACCTTAGAGACTAACAAATTTATTAGAGCATAAGCTTTCGTGGACTACAGCCCACTTCTTCGGATGCATATAGAATGGAACATATATTGAGGAGATATATATACACACATACAGAGAGCATAAACAGGTGGGAGTTGTCTTACCAACTCTGAGAGGCCAATTAATTAAGAGAAAAAAAAAAACTTTTGAAGTGATAATCAAGCTAGGCCAGTACAGACAGTTTGATAATAGGTGTGAGAGTACTTACAAGGGGAGATAGAGTCAATGTCTGTAATGGCTCGTTCACCTGCACATCTACCAATGTGATATATGCCATCATGTGCCAGCAATGCCCCTCTGCCATGTACATTGGCCAAACCGGACAGTCTCTACGCAAAAGAATTAATGGACACAAATCTGACATCAGGAATCAAAATACTCAAAAACCAGTGGGAGAACACTTTAACCTGTCTGGTCATTCAGTGACAGACCTGCGGGTGGCTATATTACAACAGAAAAACTTCAAAAACAGACTCCAAAGAGAGACTGCAGAGCTAGAATTGATATGCAAACTAGACACAATCAACTCCGGTTTGAATAAGGACTGGGAATGGCTGAGCCATTACAAACGTTGACTCTATCTCCCCTTGTAAGTACTCTCACACTTCTTATCACACTGTC